>NW_014542622.1:16760-86070 GCF_000741045.1 Vigna radiata var. radiata
CCACTTCGTGTTAGACCTAAGACTCGAACCACATTTGGTCCTTGAGAGACGACCTAGGAGTCACTTCCTAGCTATACTGCATTTCTTATATGCAATCAAATTTGTATGGGTTGCGACACCCATCAATGTCCCCTCTCCTGCAATCTGCCACACACCACTTTGAACAATCATCAAAATGAACAAGACTCCACGAGTCTATCCCCTGTAATCACAACAGGTCTAATGCAGCAATCTTCAAGGATGCCAAGCCAGAATCTTGATCAACCAGAAACACCTTTACTGTGCAGAATTTGATCAAGCAATGTGTGCGCAGTCAGTCTCCCTTTGAATCTCTTTCAAGAAATATCATCACCGTCTTCTTGAAGAATTCTTGGAGCTCTATGATCAGAGATATCAATTTGAAAAAGAAATGAAATTGGTAGATCATCAAAAGTCTCTGAACATTTTTGTGTTCAGCTAATTTATAGATTTCTGTTTTAACAGACATTCTCTAAGTCAAATAGGCTACTAATACAGTCAACTGAGTTATGACAGTAATAACAATTCAGTCAAATTGTTAGCATTCAGTCAACCAAAATAAAAACTCATTTAATACAGTTGACCTACTATTCAATGCTCAACTAACTTTTGAAAATATAGTCGTTAGAGTATAAGAGCATAACAAAATTTCAAATCAAACAACTAATGCAGTCGAATATGTAGCACACATAGTCGACTTCGACAAATAAGATCATTTTGAAATTCTTTTCTTCTCAAAATCTTACAAAGCACTGATTAGGTTCACACAAGAGGAAATATAAATAGAGTACTTGGGTTTTTACTAGGTTGGACAAATTTCTCATTAACAAATATTCTCTCTAAAATCAGCACCAACACCCATAATCTAATTTTTTTTTTCCGCTATTACCAAACCCTAAATGCAACAACCTAACTCATTACACTACCCACCCCTAAACAAAGCTTAAACCCTAAATCTAAAATCCAACCAACAACCACATTATTACCAAACCCCTAAACCAAAAGAACCATCAAGACAGAAAATGTTCACCACCAATAGGACACAATATCTTCACAACCACCAGTAGAAAAAACTTGCATAACCATAACCCTCGAAAACAAGTAGCAAAAGGGAGAGATGCTTCAATGGAACAAATTTTAAACCAATTGCCATTTTCCACTTTCCTCTTACAACGTTTTAAGAAAAAAAATTGATGTGCACCGTGTCAAATGTCATTGACACTCCATATATTTTATTTTGTTATATTATAATATTTATAATCAACTTATCGTCGGAAAAGTGACGCTTAAATGTTTATTATTTACTTTATTGCTTAATTTTAGCATATGTTCTATAACTACGCAAATTACTTTTTATTTTTATACTTTAAGATGATTTTCTTAGTGTAATAAAATCACACTTTGTGGCTGTGACAATAGTTTCAAAACTAATTTGATAATTCTTTTCGATTATAAATTAAATATATATCATGATGAATAAATAATTATAAAAAAGAGAATATATGCTTTAATGTATCAATGAATAACTATAGAAAAAACTAAAAAACATAAAGAAAGAAATAGACTTTGCTTCTAGATATAGCTAGCTTTACTTTTAAATAAAGTTTTGTCAATTAGTCAATTAAACTAATAAAACCATTTGATTAGAATAGATTAATTAATAATTTTTTTATAAAAATATATAAGGAATTAGAATTTTATTAGTACGACTTAGACTGATCTTTATAGTAGCTTGGTGTGATTGTTAAGAGTAAAAATTAAAAATTGTTTAATATTTTTATATTGAATTGGAACACAAAACACAACAACTCTAGTGATGTCTTTCTCACAAAGTTAATTTCATCAAAGTTAACAAATGGGAGTCATTTGGATTTCCACAACCTAGGGGCAAAAGACGAAGGTTAGGAAGGCATGGGCGAATTTATTTAATTTCTTGGTGACATTAACTGTCTTTATATTTATCACTTTGTTGTAAGACTGTGCTAGAAATATAGTAAACAATGTTGTAAAACTGTAAAGGTTCATCTGAAATGTATATTAGATCAGAAATTATTTAATGAAAGGATTACATTAATTATTTGAATCACATTCCTGTACATAAAGAAAGTTGGTGAAAACTTAACATGGCCTACGACATATGCATTCTTTACCATCAGAACTACACAAACCAACTCCATGATNTAGCTTTGGGCAATAAATGAAACAGTCTCGATTACAGTACTTATACATCACAAAATCACAGACTTTTCCCTCTGCCACTTTCACTGGCCCTTCATTTTCTGCAACAAAAGAAAAAAGCTTGTTTAAAATACAACAATTCTTTTATGAACACAGTGGACTATAACATCAACATATGAAAATCAAAGCATACCAATCCCAATGGAAAGAAGCATAACTAACACAAGTGAGAATATGATCTTCATTCTAATTCAACTTTCTAACAATATTTCTTCCTTCAATGCAATCAATCCTCAGTAGGTTGATATGACTCAAAATACATTCATATATATAGATTGATTATATATGTATATTTAACATTCAACTTCAATTCATTAAGAAGATAAGTAACGAAAAGATATCTTTTATATATACTTATTAATTTCCAAGTTTTAAATTAAAAATTTTAAAAAAATCGCTTCAAATTAATTCAAACTAAAGCTGATTTGTGTCAAAATATCTATATATATATATATATATATATATATATATATATATAGACACTAATATTGAATTTACCTTTTCATTATGATTAATATAATAGCATATAAAATGTATATTTTGATTTGTACTTCATATGTTCTTTCTTTATAAAAGTTATTAATGGATTTTTTTTAATTTTCACTAATAAAAAGTAAAGTATTTATAATTACTTTAATTTACTTTATACATGTGTATGACCACCTATTAGCCAAGGACCAGAGAATCTACCCTCCTACACGCAAATAACTGGTTTGGAATAATCATTAATTGATAATTAATATGAGAAATAACAACTATTAATGGATCGTCAATGAGAATAATAGTCATTGATTGACAATTAAAAGAAATAATGTCATTTATTGGTAATAAATGAGTCAGACCTAATGATAAGCTCATATTTATAAATATATTTATGAAAAGGATGTCAAATAATTAATTCTGATTAATTATTTATATTACAATATTATTACTTGAGCATTGGAGTATCTTTTAGAGACACCCTCTCATAAGGTTTGGACCAGAAAGAAAGAGAGTCACAATAAGACTTGGATAATGGAAGGACCATCAAGAAGGCTATCCAGTCTTCAAAACAACTTTGAATGTTTTGAATAAAAAATCTGAACGTCTTAACCAAAACAATACATGTACTTAAGCTAAGCTATTGATATATTATAAAAATTAAAGCATTTATAAATACATTAATTTACTTTATGCATATACCTTAAGCTATTGATTTACTAATTATTTATAAAATATCAGTAATTACATTAATTTACTTTATATCATGATTAATAACATTCAACGTATACATGTACTTAAGTTGTTGATTTTTTTTCTTTAATTATTTATAAAAATTATTAATTTAATCTTTTTTTAGTCCAAAGTAAAATATCTATAATTATATTTTTAACTTGACTCGAAAACTTGTCATTGATTCTTATCATTGAAATTTTTATTATTCTGTTGTCTTTAAACTTTGGTAAAGACCGGTTGTGAAAGAAAGTTCTGATTAGACTTTGGTGTGTTTGAAGAGTTTTACTATTATCACTGATTCTAATACTGAATGTTTTATTAAATTTTTTGAGTTTTATTGACAAATTTAAAAAAAAAAAATCAACAGTCATTTTGTTGAAAACTGACCTATACGATTTCTGCAAAACTTAGATAATTAAAATTTAATTATTTAAGATTAAATCATTTCTGTGAAAAAAAAAATAATATTCTGCTAAGTTGAATAAAGCGTTGAACTTGGTCGTTGGAAGTAAACCAAACAAAATGCATGTGGAAGAGTGTGGAGAGAAAATAAGAAAACCATTATAAAATGAAAGGATTGCATAAACGTTAAAAAAAATAATGTGAGATTATATATATTATATGGATAATGATATTTAGACAACATTTTTTTGACAACATTTGAACATTGATTACATGTTAATCTGTGATTGGTCAAAAATTACTCCACAATCAATAATAATAATCATAAACATTACAATTAAGTAATTTTTGACCAATCACATATTAACACATAATCAATGTTCAAATATTGTCAAAAAAATGTTGTCTAAATATCATTATCCATATTATATTATGTATGAATAATATAATATAAATTTTGTTCTTATTCCAATCTTGAGTTAATTTTTTTGACAGATGGTTAACTATGGTTTAATTGATACTTTTGTATGGAAAGAATCTTCATGTTGTAAAGTGAAAAAAATTTACTTATTTCGACACTTAAATCAATAAAAAAGTTATGATTTGTAAATAAGAATGAAAATAATTATAAAATAAATATTCTTGTATAGTGATAATTCTATTTATAGAATTAACTTATCTAGTTTCAATTTATAATAATATTTATTTAGAGAGTATAACAAAAACATAATAAATAATAATAAAAGTGTAAATAATAACTAACACAACAAATTATCAATATTTAGTTATAACATGTAAATATAATTTAAATGAATATAAATTTGGATTATTCCATAATTGAAACTTAAAAGACTTTCTTACATCCTATTATTTAATATGTTTATTAAACACGATAAAAAAACAAATTTTGTTATTCATTCCAAAAAATTATAAAGAAAAACTTACTTGGATATAAGTAGGTTTAAACCCTCTCTTGGTCCTAATTTTGGTGTGAAAATCTCAGTTCGGTTCTCATAATTGGGTCATATATTTTTTGTAAAAATGAATACATTTTACCCTAATCGTTAACTGGTCTCAAACGAGGTTAAGTTTAGCTGAGCTGTATTTTATGTTTTGATGGTGTGGCATTGTGCATTAAAATATGATGGGTGATGAGTTTTAAATCATCAAATACCCGTGACGCCTAGTGTTTCTTCTTCTTCTCCTTGGTCATTCTCTTCTTCTCCTTCGGTCCTGGAGCTAAGAGAGGAAGTTGTGGTCAATAGAACCTTCAGCACCGCCCAACACGCCAACTTTCGAGTGTCGGAGTTTTTGTGTCTCCTTTCTCGAGCGCCAGAGACTTTCCCCCTTTCTCAAGGACCAGAGACATTGTGAGTGAAAAACCTGATTACGTCGTGTAAGCTCATGGAAGTCGTGTCATTGAGAGGCACCATAAACGCGAGAAGCTCGATGCAAGCCATTTTCCCCATTTTTTGCTGGAACCCTAAGAAAGTGAAAAGTCCCAATTTGATTTTGCGAAGCTTGCGGAGGTGATTGAGAGCCCCTTTGAGAGGAATTTGGGACGCAATTGAGAAGGTCGGTGGAAGGCAATGGCAATTTGAACTGAGAATTCGAGAAAGCCCCATCTCCCAATTTTAGGGGACAACCCCAAAATGGGGATTTCAAGTGGTCAACGACCACCTTCACGGACCATAGTAATTTAGCATCTGGATGACTTAATTTAGCATGCCATAGATTGCTAGATTCATAAACAGTGTTTACAACAGATTCATTTGTTGCCTGAGATTTAACAGTGCAATAACAAGGACAAAAATCAAAATTGACACCATTATCAAGAGCAAATTGATTGTCATTTTGAACTGTTGCGGATTGCTCGATTAGATTTTGCCGTTGGCGATAATAAGATTCTGTGTAAACTTATTAACTGTTGAGGATGATTGATGAAAATATTTGTTCAAAGGTAAAAGTAGTTGATATTGTAATTGATAACTTCTTATGGAACATGACGGTAAATCTACCCTCAGAAGGAGGTCTGTCACTTCCATCCTCTGATCAAACAAATACCCCATTCAATAAGAGGAAGAGATATAAAGACTGGCTGAGATTCCCTGGATGATATTCCACTGAAAGTTTCTATGCACATGAAGGTCTAAGAAAAAAGGAAAAGCTATTGGTTGTTCTTCTTACTAGAGTCATATTACCAGGAAAGGCTAAAACTGACAGAATGACAAGTGAAGACATTTATCTTCTTCATGCAATAAAAAATAACATTCCAATCAATTGGTTAAAAGTTGTGAAGAATCATATGTAACTAGTTGCCTTAAACATATCATGACATCTTCCATATGCAGTATTAGTAAGCAGGGTACTGGAATTTCAAGGAGTAAGTGTCGAGAATGAGCAGAAGTGTCTGTGGGGGTAACAAATACTTTAGATCTTAACTCTGTTGTATCCCTGGGGATTGTGAAAACGACTAATGGATGGAATTTCATGGGAGAAGAAGCTGAGTACAACATTGGAAGCAACTCTACAAATGTGATTAATCATGCCACAAGATATCAGAATGAAGATACTCCCGATGAGAGCTTCACTGACTCTTTCTAATCTCTTTCAAAGAAATAAAAGAATCATTATGTCCTAACCCGTATGTGTTGATTTCTAGTCTAGGTCTTTCATTTTGTATAATGGCTTATTATGCCATCTTTTGTTTTGATTTCCTTGTTTCTATCCCACCAATATAATATCTTTTTGTTCAAGGAAATGAAATTGGTCATTTTGAATCAATCCAATTACTTAATCTGTTTGAATATTATCTGATATACTGTTTGATTGATTCGACTATGCTCTGTTTGAAGTCAACTATGCTTAATCTGTCATGCATCTTTACATATTGACTTCTGTTATAATATGATTTAATTCTTGCTTAACCATTATGCTTGATCTAGAAAAGGTTGTTGAAAGGTTTTGCAGGAAAGACATTGCTTTGGACATCTACAATTGGAATTCAACCTTTGCAAAAGCAATGCATTCGACTGATGATTTAAAGCATTCGACTGCATCTAAATGGGTTAACAATTCCATTTCTGGAATTTGGTTCTATCCTTACTGTTTGCTTAAATTATGATTAATCTGCTATTATCTCTGCTTTTATCTGTTTCAATATCTGAATTGAGATGATATTGTGAGATTGTTGATGTTTGTATCATTGCATATATATGTGGTTTGATATTCTGACTATGATACAAATCTATGCTTAAACTGTTGATAAATTTGTGATATTCTGTATTATGCAATTAAATTGATTTTGAAACTCATGCATAATGACAGGGGGAGTATCGCTGTTTTACACATTGTTTCATCACACACCTACATTTCATGGGGAGTTTATACTTTTTTTTGTGATGAACTTGTGACTTTGAGAGCATCGTTCTATTTTACAAATTGCATATTTTTCTGATGCATCTCTGTGTTTTTCAAATCTACATAAATATCTGAAGCATTCCTTTTTTGTTAATGCACAAAGGGGAAGAGATATATATGAGTGTATGAGAGCAAGTTTATATGCTTTTTGAAAGGGGGAGAATGGTTGTCTCATACTTTGTTTTCAATTTTCTAAATCCGATCATCAATGTTGCTCATTAATTTGTTTGTTCCTAATTTGTTTCGAAGTGTTATGTTATCGAGAAGGTTGTTGGAGATGCTTTTATTTGATAAGCATTCCTATCATATATGTTGAACATGTTTTGATGTACTGTGATGTATGTTCCTATGATTGATTGTGTGATATATTTGTGGAACATGCTTGTATGTATATGTGAAATATGAACTTATTGATTGAAAACATTTTATTTCACATTTCTGGAAGTAAAAGATCATAAGCACCTTTATGAACTTATATTTGTTGTGACAAAGTTCTAGTACAGTCGCATACACCTATAATGGATTTGACTATGCTAAAATCTTTGTACAGATTTTGTGAACCAGTGCTATGTGAGATTTTGAGTTGAAAAGAATTTCAAAGTGTTTTTACATGTGTCAATCGACATTGTATATTACATATTCGACTATGTTATTGATCAGTTTGGCATTCTGTTATGCTTACACGTTCCAACAGCTCTATTTTTCAAAAGTTAGTTAAGCATTGATGACTTGGTCAACTGTAATAAATGTGTGTTGAATTTTGTTGGCTGAGAGTCTATATGTTGACTGTCTGTTATAACTATTTTAATACAGTCCACTGAATTAGTAGGCTATTCGACTGAGAAGCAATCTGTTTAACAGAAAACTATAAATAGACAGAACAAGAGTTGTTCTGAGACTTTTGATAATCTGACATTTTCATTTTCCTGTTTCAAATTGAATTCTCTATTTTAACAGCTCCAAGAATTCACCAAGAAGACGGTGGTGATCTTTCTTGAGAGAGATTCAAAGGGAGAAGTCAATTGCGTTGACTACTTGATCATAATCTACACGAGGAAGGTGTTTCTTGATTGATCTTTGAAGGCTTGGCAACCTGTGAAGACTGCTGTGTTGATTGAAGGCTTGGCAACCTATGAAGTCTGTTGTGATAGGCTTAGCATCCTGTGAAGAGTGTTGGTTACACGTTCAGGATTGTTCGACGTGGGTTCACATTGCAGAAGAGGGGATTCTTGCTGCAATTTTGGTTTTGTTGTGCAACTATATTTTGGTTTTGGGTTAGAGAGGAGATTTATAATTTTGCGTGGTGCTTCTATAAATTCCTTGTTGTAAAAATCGCAACCATTATAGTGCATTTGCTTCCTGGGTTGGAAGGACACTGGATGTAGGCATTGTTGGCCAAACCAGTATAAAAACCAGTGTTTTATTTTCTCTATCCCTGCACTCTTTATTTCAAGTCGACTTTGTTTGTTTAATAGTCAACTACGTTTTTCCGCTGCATTAAATTTTCATTACTTGCATTTCAAGAAAGATAAAAAAGCTTTGCATTTTTGTATAAAGATTGCAAAAAGATTTTGTTTTTGAACAAACACCAATTCACCCCCCTCTTGGTGTAAAATGAAGCCTACCTGTTTCTCAACACACTCTATTGAATATTTTCCAAATTAAGACTAATATACTTATCTCAGCAACAGATGTCCAAGAAAAAGTTCACAATCTTTTTAACTTCAAAGAAGAACCACTCAATGATGTGTAAGCAAATCTTGTCTTGAACTCATTTTTAGATAGTTCAATTTTTTCGAAGAAAGGAATCTTGCACTTTTGCTAATTATGAGATGTAGTAGTTGTGAAAATAAAGGACTTATTTTAATGAGATAATAATATAAGAAACATGCTTGAGAACCGAGATATTATTATAAGATCAACCACATATTTTCTATGGGAATAGAAACATTGTATACTAGAATCAGTTTGCAATGGAAAAATAGTATTTCTAGTTTTAAAATGGAAATACTTTGTTCAATTTCCAAACATGAATATATAATTATGTATACTAGAATCAAATCTTACAGTTCCTTTTATCCTTGGATCCAAGAATTGTAGCCAAGAGAGTTGATTTGCCTGAGTTAACTTCTCCACAAATAACAAACTTTTGTCCATGTCTAATCTCTAAGTTTATATTCCTCAGTGTTGACTTTGAATCATTACCTTCCCATAAAAAGTCATCAAATTTGATTGTAATTAACCCTTTACTGCCATCAAAACTTGTATTCCTGAAATTTACACTTTGCAATTCAGGTGCATTAAGGAACTGAATAATCGAGTAAAATGCCACTTTTGCTTGAATGATCACCCTAATAATATCTGGGATGGCTGTAATTGGCTCTTGCACAAGGCGTATGATTGCCACAAATTTGGCCTTCATCAATTTCTTTGTCACGTTTATGTACTTTATAAGTGCACAAGAGAAGCAAAACTGATCCTAGAAAAGATTGAAAGTCGAAAGCTTCCTTGAAGTTTTCTTTGTTGTGCTCCAAAAATCCTCCATCACTGTAAGTTTTCTTTGCCGCTCAAACTATGATATGAAGGAGAAGAAAGTTACACCTTTATTAACAAAACATTGTCCTAATGTTTTTTCTTTCAAAAAGTGAACCAAAAAATGGTCACAGTAAGTAGAACAATATCAACGCTACCGAAAGATGAACCCATGAAACTCATTCCGCAAAGAACTGATGATCGTCTTCCGCTTCATCTCGCAACGAGGAAATGAAATCCCCAATTCCAATTTCAAATCCCTAATTCTGATATCCCTAAAGTGAATAAAGGAAAGTAAATAATGCCACATCACCACTGTTAATTTAATCAAAACACTCCACGTAAATAAGGAACACAAATTAGCACATTCTCTCTGCACCACGTGGCCTTAATTTAACGCCGTCTGAGACCAGTTAACGGTTGGGGTAAAATGTGTTCATTTTTACAAGAAATAGGACCCAATTGAGTCAGTTCAAAACATGAGGACCGAACTGAGATTTTCATACAAATATTAGGACCAAGGGAGGTTTTAAACCATATAAGTAAACACACATTTTTATAAGTTTTAATAAAATGTCTAAAATTAGTCAAAGTTAGAGAAGTAAACATACATTGATTGAATTTCATTATCACAAGTATTCTTTTTATATGCATTAACTAATTAACTGCAAAAATCTATAATTTTAGTAGGAGTTAGTTTTGACATTAAAGGAGGTTTAACCCCCGAAAAATATATTTCCCATCACAAAATTACCGGCAGTTTTCTGAAAACCGCCCTTATTTCTAAGGGATTTTGGAACCTTCGGTACTATCTGGAATTCTTCAAAACTGCCTTATTTTCGTACCAAAAAGGAATCCAAATCCCACCTCTCTCGTGTCTCGTAATTAACACCTTGTTATTTTGTCCTATAGTAGAATGGGTACCTCTCGTGGAACTCTGCATGTTAAGTCACTAATGTGACTATTTTTGTTACTTTTCTTGTCTTCTACAGTTTTAATTATATTTTATAAGATTGTTTCACACAAAAAAAAAAAAAAACTTCACAGTAATAGGATAAATTTGTTTGTTTTCTACAACAGCATGCAGCTTTAATCCAATCTTACAAAGAATTGGTCCGTCTCTATACAGTAACTACTATTATAAATCCATTAAGCATCCAGCTGAGTACTCTACGCCAGCTGAACAGAACATTATGTACTCCTTCTTGATATAACAAAGGAAACTGCCATATTAACAATAAATCATCATCAGAGAAGAAGAAAAGGAACTAAAATCAATCAAAAATCAATGTTATTTATGAGGTAGGTATTACATCATTAGTAATATGCAGATTTTTCATTTACTTATTTTAGTTTTATGTTCTATGTGCAATCTATTTGATGACAAAGCAACAGTGAATTTTCATTTCATGCTCATTAGCAAAGAGCAAGTGATGAAAAGAAGACATTATAGAGAGTCAAAAACCAGTCATTGTAAACTGTCTATGATGTGAAACTCTTACAGTATTGTATTTCCAAATCATGAATTAAATAGTTAAATAATCCGTTAATCTCTCAACTCAAAGTCAACAATAACATTCTAGGCTTTTTTATTATTTATAAATAATATATAATTGGGATACTGTGTATTTTTGTTAATTTTAAAAATTACTACCTAGTAGACCTCCAATAACCCCAATAATAGTCATTGGAAATAACTCTACAAAGGAATAATCCTCTTGGCCACTAAAAACAAAATCAGTCAAGAAGGGAAAGGAAGAAAACAAATATGTGACTATTCAACTGAAGGTGTGAAGACGGAGTGAAGAGAAAGATGAGAAATTAGCCAAAAGTTTTTTAAAAAAATAAAAAGAAAAAAATATAGTTGCGGCTTCTATTAAAACCGCCCAAATTTAGTAAATGTTTTTAAAATTGTAGAAAAAAAAACCCTATTATATTATATTTTTTTGTAGTGAAAGTTTTGACTGAGTTACTATTCTCTACATCACATATAATATTGATTAGAGAACACATGTTTAACAAATATATCAAACATTTAGTATAAGAACATGTAACAAACAAACAACATATGTGTGTTATTAAGAAATGTGTTGTCATCATCAAAAACTAGAGTGATATAGATATTGTGTTGTCAACAATCTCAACATTATTATCGTCCTACCCGTGGAGGGATTGGTTTCCTTTTTGGTGCGAGCATCAAATCGACACTTAATGCCTCTTGTAGGATCTTTTCCTGGGGTGCGTTCAAAGGGGTGTACTAAGGGAATATTTGTCCCCGGGGCAAGTCCTTCGATCGCGAACCTCCTAGCTTTTCGTTGGGACCATTCATAATTTTTCCTTCCTTCTCCCCCATCACCTCTTAGCTCTGCTTCCTTCTAAACTCTCGCATCTCCTCTACCCTTATATCTTCAGTCGCTCGCTCTCTCAACACCTCTATAATTTTTTGTTGCCTTTGGCATAGGTTGTCAACAAACGGTCCAAGTTTGAGGGTAGTCACAACGTGTTGGAGGATGAACTTGGGGTTAAGGTTCTTAATCCACCGCATGGTCTTCTAATAGCGATCCATGAAGGTTTTCAAGGGCTCTTCTTCTCCTGCTTGAGGCTCATCAACGCCAAGGTCGTTAAGTCCTACGCTTGGCTGCCTGTGAACTGTTGACCAAACATGCTCCTTATGCTACAGAAATTCTCCACCAAGTTAGGTGGTAGAGAGTTAAACCACTCTAAGGCTTTTCCCTCTAGGGACAAGGAGAAAGCTCTGCATTAAATGGCATCACTAGTCGCGTGGAATTCCATTCAGTTGATGAACATCTTAAGATGCTCCTTCGGATCGGTCGACCCATCGTACATCCTAAAAATAGGCAGCAAAAATTGGTCATAGATGTAAGCCTCCATGATGGTTGGAATGAAGGGTAGCATCATAGTCATATGTTCCGTTTTCATCGAATGGCGCTCATTGCTAGCCATGGTACTCTCTTCTTGTATGGTTCTCGTTATGTTGTCTCTAGCCTTGGTGCCGATGATCTGGTCCGTCCTTACCAGTCCAAAATTTTGTTTCGTCTATTCCACGTGGACGGTTTTGTCTTCCTCCTCATTGGCTTTCTTCTTGGCGGAACTACCTGCATTCTCAACCCTTAGGGCGACCAATTCTCCTTCGTAACATTGTTGCATTTTCCACATTTGTTGTTGTAACGCTCTGATAATTTCGATCGGGTCTTCCAAGCTCATGTTCCCCGTGGTCACCATTGGGCCTAACCGATTAACCGATTAAGGATCAGAGCAAAATATTATGTTCACAATAAATGTAATCACCTAGTTTTGTACTTTTGACCTATATTTATAGGTATCGATATGGGCCTATGATTAGCAAGACCGTAATCATGATCCATCATCCAATAAGTAGGAATTACTAGTAAACTTGATTAGAAGTTGTACTTAAGGTTGCTTAAGACTACGGTCGTCTGGTTTTTTCGCTTCCATGACTGGTCGTCCACTAGTGTGGAGATCATACGACCATATGCTACACTTATGTTGGGCTATTAAGGGTATAGGGTCAAGAGTGATTGTGTCTTGGTCATTGGTTGATAATAGAAGAGCTATTACTTTATAATTTTTGTGCATGATCTTCTTTTTCTATGTTATTTTCATTAGCTCACTCTTATAGTTTTTGTTTGTGACGATGATCGTATAACGTATATGTTATATAGGAGCATATGTGAATGCAAATACTTAAAGTGTTATGTAGACGTACGAGAGATAGGATAAACTTATAACGGGGATTTTATAAAATTATTTTGTAATTTATTTTAAGAAGTTGTTCGAGTTTATGTATTAGAAGAACTAATTATGTAATTGTAATTTTGAGTGATGCTAAATTCAATTTCAATTGTAATAACAAAAAATTTTATGTTTTAAGGTGTTTTAGGCTTTGTTCACATGAGATGATTTAGGGGAGATGATTTGGGAGAGAGTGATTGAATGGGTTTGAGAGGATTTGAGAGTAAAGTTTTTGTTGTTTATTTGAGTGGATTTGGAGGTAATTAAGATGGGATTTGGAAGTAAAGTTTGTGAGAATTAATGTAGGATTTGATTGATGTGACTGATTTAAAAAATTTGTTTAATTGATAGAAATTAAAGAATACCAAAATGTCCTTAGTTATTAAAATAATATAAAATGATAATTGTTAATGTTATATTTAATTGTAAAAATATTTATAAAGAGAAAAAAATTAATTTTTAAAATGTAAAAAAAAATTGATAATTTAGAAAATTGAAATAATAATAATAATAATAAATATTATTATTAATAATATTTTTATTATTATTATTAATTATTATCATTATTATTAATTATTATCATTACGATTATTAATTATTATTATTATTATTATTAATTATTATTATTATTATTATTATTATTAGTTATTATTATTATTATTATTATTATTNATTATTGTTATTATTATTATTATTATTATTATTATTATTATTATTATTATTATTATTATTATTATTATTATTATTATTATTATTATTATTATTATTAGTCATTATTTCTGCTCCCTTTGTTAAAGATGTAATATATTCAGTGGTAATAAAATACATTCACATAATCCTATATGTATAGCTCAATTCTTTTAAAGCGAACATGAAATATTTTCTAAATTTGAACTATTCTTTACTCGTGAATAGTTAATTCATCTAACATAATATTAATGATTTCCAAAACTTGAGGTGTTATATTATATACTTAATATTTTATTATAATTTTGGTTTTTTAAATAAATAATTAAAATAAAAAAGTATTTAAATAATAAATAAATTAGAGATTTTATTTGTTAAGTTTATAATATTTTTTATTTTTATTTAAATTTTATTTTAACTCTCATTTACATTTTAAGAAAATATTTATAATTACTTGTAGAAATATTTAATATCAATATTGAAATAAATTTAGTGTATGTTATATCATAAAAGTAAATTCTTTAATAATATTAATCAAACCATAATATTTATGTTTTTCTACTTTACTTTTCCTTCTTTCCAAATAATACCACATTTAAATTTTGTAATATTTTCTTTCCTTTTCTACTTCACCATAATCCAAAACTTAAATAATATTATTTGATATTAAATAAATTTGTTGTATTAGGTCTATATCAATCTATATATATATATATATATATATATATAAATGTATATATAGTTTTTACTACATATTCATGCACTGAGGATTGCATTCAAAGAAGTTTTTGTTTCAAAATTGAATTACAATGAAGATCATATTCTCATTTATGGTAATTTTTGTTCTACTCAATGAGATTGGTATGTGTTTTATTTCATTTGTTCATCTTGAACCGCTGTGCTTCAAAAAAAATGTTGTATGTTCTTAAAAACAAGTTTTTGTTTGCTGCAGGAAATGAAATGAAAATGGCTGAGGGAAAGATCTGTGACATAAAGTTACATGACTTATGTGATGAGAACTGTTTCAGTGATTGTTCTAAAATGTATGGACCAAAAGCAATAGGTTCCTGCAAGTTTATTCCTCCTGTTTGCATATGTCGCACACCCTGTTAAACAAATTTCCTCTTTTCTTCTTATCTTTTACATAGTTTCGATCATGGTTGATTCAAATAAATCAATTTTCTATTTTCTTATTATCTTCTAATTTCTTTTGCTCATATGTTACTCATCAATATATCAATTTTCTAATAAATAAAAAATGGCAATTAAATAAAGCATTTGATGTGTCAATTCATATATATATATATATATATATATGTATATATATATATATATATATATATATGTATATATATATATATATATATATATGTATATATATATATATGTATATATATATATATATATTAAAAAAGAGGTGATTTTCCATTGCTTTCTAATTTTACCATTTAAAAAAAATTAATTAAAATAATTATTTTATTATTTTTGTTTTTTTAAATTTTTCATTTAATCATTTTTAAACTTGATATTTTTTAATTATAAAATTATTTACAAAATAAAAAAAAAATTATTTACAAAAAAATTATAAATATTATTTATATTAAATTTATAATTATAATAATAATTTTATTATTTTTTGTTATCATAAAAAAAATAACAAATAAGCGCAGGTTTTCCTAATATACACAAAGTTATTAGGATATTACTATAAGAACAATACTTGACCATTAAATAAAAACTCTATCGTCATCCCAATCAAAACAAATAAAGGATGAAATACTTTTGATAATCATATAAATATATAAATAAATAAATATATATATATATATATATATATATGGTTATAAAATAATAGAAAAAGTCCTTCAAAAGACTAACTATACAAAATAAAAATTACAGTTAACAGTAATTCATGACTGTATTAATTCTCTGCATCTACTAATGGTTACATCCTCTACTCATATCAAACAAACAATAAAATATGTTTAAAATAAGCATTAACATAAACTCACTCCAATTTCAATCAATTCAAACCATCCAATAATAAAATAAATAACCAACTTTTACATCATCAGCAGTTGAAAGCAACAAATTCACAATTTTCTAATCTCATGTAATTAAAACAAGACTCATTCAAAAGGATTTAACACTTGATTTAGAAATTAACACACTACTAATTAATATGACAGCAAAATCCTAATTATCAATTCACATATCAGCAAATTCTTTTCAATTTCATCACATCACGTATCAGATTGCTTCAAACTAATTTTAATTCTCAAAACCTAAAATATTGTAAACCTAAAATATTGTAGCTATTCTAAAATATTTAAAACAGCTTCAAAAGCACAATAAGTCTTATATGTTTATACAAACAATAAAAAAATCTATAAAAACATTGATCAATAGATAGTTTTCTAAAAGCTCAAATATGCATACATAATATTTTCACATACCAAGAAATATAAAAAAAACAAAAAAAAAATAGTAGAATATCAATTTATTCTATAGGAGAAACTGATTCGTCCAAATTAAATAATTTGCCACCAAAATAATCTTACATTTATAACTCTTCAATCAGATTAAAAAAACAAAAACTTTTAGAAGAAGGTAAGAAAACTTTAAAAAATGAATTCTCAATAAAAAAAAAAACTATTTGTATTAAAACTTTAATATTAAAATAATCTATAAGTAATCATTACCATTTATTATAAAGTTTAATATTTTAACTGTACTATCAAATTTTAGGAGGAGAAAATTCAAATTACATGGTATCATTAAATTGTAAAATTTAAAAGGAAAGAAAATATTTTCATAGTTTTAATGTAGTCATATAGAATGGGAAATTAGAAAGTTAAAATCTGTAATTACCCAGCCTGAGATATTTAGGTATTTGACCTATTATATTTAGGGATATTAAGACTAAATTCAGGTAATGTATAACTCAACATATTCTTATTATCAAATAGTTCGGAAATATTACATTATAATATAATTAAATACGAGAATTGAATTAACATTTATACAAAATAAAAATAAGTTATAGTTATAGAATTATTGGCTTAAAATTAAAGATACTCAATTAATAAATATATTTAAAAATATATTATATTATATCAATATTTATGATCTGATTAGATAACAGCAATATCCAAATAATATCATTCTAATGATATTATAGAAAAGCATAATAGTTGAGATATTATTCTTGCAAAATAAGAAGAATTAACGTAAATTTTTATCAATAAATGTATAGACTAAAATGATATGTTCAAATTAAGAACAATTGTAATGTTTAATATTCATATAAAGTTATTAGAATTTATTATTTATATATTGTAAGATTTTGTAGATGAGCTTTTTCTCCTCTCCACACGCTTATTATACTACTTCACCTATGAGTAAAGAATATCATTGCTCATATATCTTTCTTAATCACAAAAAACATATGCATACACAATTTCACATAGAGAAACAAGTGTGTAGATAAAATACTTAATATTATGAGTGTTGATTTTCAAGCAAATATCTATGTTGTTTGTTCTTTTATCTATTTTATTCTCATCTTGTGAGTTCTATGGTCAATAATGGAAAATTTTATAAAGAAAAATTAAAATATTTGAAATCATATATATATATATATATATATATATATATATATATATATATGATTGTGTTTTATGCTACGGATATTATAAGTATTAAAATGTACACACATACGATAGTGTATTATTAACTTTTTATGCTGAAATCTAAACTTTTGAAGCATTCATAGCAATTAGTGAATTTAAAAAAAAAAATAGAGGATGACTCATTATAGACATATAAATTTAGATAAAAAGTATAAAACTTATTAAAGTGAAAATAGAAAAGATGATTAACCTCCATTGTTGTCATTGAAGAAGTCTTTAACGTATACTTTTCGGTTTCAAATTCTCATATAAAGTGGATTTGTTGATCTAAGCACATGTAATTTATAGAATTTTGTCTATCACACAATAATTGTTATAATAAATTCTTGCTGATTTTTGTGGAATTTATATTGTCAAAATTTATAATGACTCTCAAATTTTTTTGGCAAAATGGACCTTATTTGGAAAATAATTGATTTTATGTGATATCTTATATTATCTCATATATTTAAAAAACGGTCAAATTATCTCACTTGATCCATTTATTCATTATCAATCAATACAATAAATTAAATATTAGAATCAAGATAAAGATCTTCCAAAAATTAGTATTATTTTCCTTGTATCACAATATTAAAATGTTGTGAGTCAAATAAAATAAAATAAAATTTCTCAAAATAATTATGTGTACAACAAATAGGAACAAATAAGAAATTTATTAAAATAAAATTAATGATTGCCACAATATGGAATCAAGTTCCATATGTGATACATCATCCTTAAAATTCTTTAATGACATGCTTTTTGTAAAAAGCATCCACAATCATTAATTAAGGACTAACGTGTTTAATGGTAATTCTTTTTATCTTTAACATGTTTCTTTATGGCTAGATATTTAATGTCCTTATACTATTGTTTATATTATTCTTAGCCATAAATATCACGAGAGAGTTATCACGTTATAACTTCAATATCCTAGTAATTGAATCCATAACTCTAAACCCAACTATAAAACTATTCAATCATACATCATGTGAGGTAGTCTTAAAACAAGAGATAAATCCAATCTTCATAATGGAAGTAGCAGACGTTTGTTGCTCCAAGATACAACTCCACTAACTATCATAAAATATAGCAAGATGTTGATTTCTTTTTATATTAATGTAACTAGAAAAGTATGAATTAGAGCAATTTATCACCTTTAAATTATTAGTTATTCTATATATGATCATAAAATATTGTGTTCCTTGAAGATATCTCAATACGTTCTTTGCAACTTTCCAATGGTCAATACTTGGATTAATCTTATATATTCTCATAACTCCAACTACGAATGCAATGTTAGGTACAGTGCAAACCCGAGCATCCATTAGACTTCTAGTAGCTGAAGCATACATCACATTCTTCGTATATTCTCGTTCAAGTTCATTTTTTCAAACATTAACCAAATTCAAGTTTATCACCACAATATTTCATATTAAACATCTCTAAAACTTTGTTAATATAAGTCTCTTTAGATAAACACAAAATACATCAAGATCTTTCTTTATGAATCTTAATATCTATGACATAAGATGTTTCATTCATATATTTTATATCAAAGTTCTTTTGGAGAATTTGTTTCACCTTATCATTAATTGCAAGCAAAATATCATCCACATATAAATCAATTCTACTTATTGTATAGATTATCCTTCGTTGAAAAACTTTATATATTTTGAAAAAATATATCATTGATATGCATAGAGTATGATAAATACATATTATATGTTTATGTTATAATGATGGAAAATCCCTTGGCCATGGTCAAATACTTTCAAGAGAGTAAAAGTCATTCTTGAAGGTGGTGTCAACTCTACCTTGTTGACCACCATTGGAGTCATCATGAAGTATGGATTGAAGAGTAATTTAGGAATTTAGGCCATTGTATTAGGCCATGAAGTGTAGGTTTGTTTAAGGATTGTATTAAGGCCTAAGTAGCATAGGATTTTCCTTAAAGTTAGACATCCAAACCAATTGAAAAGTGTGTGCCATGTGTCATGCTTCCATTGGAGAGGATTTTCTTTTTACAAGGTAGCCACATGGCACCCTAGGAGTGAAGAGGATTTACTTTTACTAGTGGCCACATGACACTCTAAGAATGGAGAGGATTGTGTTTTGTGAATGGCCACATGTCCTCCCATCATTGGAGAGGATTTGTGGACACTTGTCCACTCCTTAGAAGGCCTCACTTTTGGTCAATGAGAGCAAAGATGGGAGATCATGCTTTTAGGGTTAGAAGGAGACACCCTTGGCCTATAAATAGAGGTGTCTCCACCCTTGTATTTCATCTTGGAATTAAGTAATGTTATGTTGCCAAAATATGGCCATACTCTTCCTTGATCAAGACTAGAACGACCCTAGAGGCCCTTCTAGTCACTTTCTTCCTTGAGTTGGCCTAACCTCTCTTGGAGCCACCAAACACTACACCACCACCACCATATCTCCTAGAGCTTTGAGCTTCTACTCCATCCATACCTTAGCTCATCATCCTTGGACCATTTATCACCATATTTCCGCACTATTCATCCAAGGAAACACCCCTCCATACACATCTCTTAGCTTAACTTAAGGAAGTTGCCATCAGATTTATTGTTTAATACTTAATTTTTAATAGCTCAGTTAGTAGAACAAATCTATTAAATCGGAGGTTACACAATTTTAAGCATTGGGCTATTAAATTAATATTCACTTAGCATAAAAAATTAAGTTAAAAGAACAAAATAGTTTTAGTCAACATGATAATTAAGTAGTGTGATAAAAAAAAAAAAAAACACTTTGAATAGAAACTTCTATTATTGCATATTTGATTTCAGTGGCTTTCAATTTACTGTTATTTAACAAATTGGTAAAATAACTAATGAAAGATAAAGAAATGAAATCTTAGCATTTTTAACTTGATTTCGAAAATTCTTACAAATAAAAGTATTATTTTTAACACGAGTCTCATACACCTTAATTGTTTAAATTTAAAGAGAGTTGATTATAAAATGGAGTGACTTACATACACAATTTAGTACGTTTGATAAAATTAGCTAGTATGCTATCTGATAGCTTATAAACATGCAACTTATAAATTTCAAACTAATAAACTGGTTTATTGAAATAGAAGTAAATTAGTTTATGAAGGAACTGGTAAATGTAAAATAATATAAAAAGATAAAACTACACGTACAAGTTGTATAAACATTTTTTTTATTTGAAAATGTTATTTTAATTAAATGAATTGACCTAACAAATATTAACAAAAAAATTATTTTTATTTATTTTTAGAAATTTAACTTTTGTATTTATTAATTTAAACTACTGTTAAATTGAATTTCTTTTTCACAAATTTTCATGTCATATAATAAATACTTTAATTTATAATGTCAAATTTCTTTTTGATTTAAACTACAAAAAAAATTAAAACAATTTAACAAATACTAAAAATAATATAATAATTAATTACTTTTATAAAGTTAAAATAAGTAATAATAGGTAAAAGGAAATTAAAGACAATAAAAAATGTTTTAAATATAAGACATATTAACAGAAGAAAAATAAATAATGTAGAAGTTAGAAATTCTAAAAATAAGTTATTTTGGGATGGTTACAAAAATACATTTTGTATTAATAAAACTAGCAGCAAACATGCTCTTAATTGATTCACAATGTTCATCCTATCTCATCTCCCATGCAACTTGTAACATGTGCTGGAAAAGAAAATGCAATATAATTTTATGCAAAATTTGAACTCGGTCCGATCCACCACGGATTGATGAGTAAACGAGTTGATTTACTGGCTCACTTAATTACAACTTTTTAAAATAAAAAAATTACAAACTTTTTATAATTCAAATTTAAATAAATTTCACTCCCAAAAACACAAGTATTTAATAAATTTTGAAAATAGGAAACTTAAATAATTTTTTCAAGCAAAAAAAACTAATAAGTATTTTTTTACAAAATTAAAATTAAATTTTAATAAAATAAAATTAGATAGGTGGGTTGATAGGCCAAATCGGTTGAGCCAAATTTAAATGAGTCGGATTGAAATCTGAAAAGGGGTTAAATATGCTTTTAGTCCCTGAAGTTTCACTGATTTTTGGTTTTAGTCCCTGCATGAAACATTGATAGCATTTTGTCCTCATAATTTTGAAACTAGTATTATTAGTCCTTAAAATTGGACGGCGTTAACTTTAGCAAACGGCAAAACCACTTCTTATCCTGCTGTCATGCCACGTTTCACTTTCCTTTCCTTTAGTATTCTCTACACGTCAAAATAAAATAATAAAAAAAGAAAACCTAACAGATACGACGGTGGAAACCTGTGGCCGTCATCACTGGCTACCTCGAAGGTGGAAACAACCATAGTCAGACCCAAACGCCGAACGAAACCAAGCTCTCAAAGGTACGAGCTCAAGAAACCCAACTCAGATCAACACAAAGAGTTGAAACCCCAGACCCAAATTCAAAAACGAAAACTTTACCTTCTGAAATACCAAAAGAGAAAAGAGGATCAGAAGATCCAATTCACGCCTGGAATCAACGTAAACAAAATAGAATTCCTAGCCCAAAAGACAAATCAGAAAAGAAACCCAAATTATGAAAGCCCTAACCTCCAAATTTCCAATTTCATAAACCCTAAATTCAATCCTAATTCGAAATCCCCATTTCAAACCCTGGCTCAAAAAGACGAGACCAAAACCTGCAAGGAAGAAACAACAACCCAAATTCTGAAATCAGAAACAAGATTAGGAGCCCTAAATTGCAGGATTAGTATCGCGATTCACTCCGCTGTCGTCGCCAGTATCCCTCGCAACGGATCGCTGCTGCTTTCGCCGGCCACCGTCAAACAGAGACCCTCACCGTGAAACGCAGAAGCCCTCTCCCTCTGCAAGACGAACCAAAAATGGAGAAAGGGAAGGAAGTCTCTCTCCTTGCGTCACTAACCAACACGGAGGGAAGGAAAAGAACAAAACGGCCAACGCACCATCGTCGCGCCATCGTCGCACCATAGATGTTTTCCCCAAGGTTGGGTGGTCCGCGAGAACATAGATGGAGAAGAAGCTTGAAGCTTCTGCTTCGAAAGCATTCACGAGTGGCATGACATGTTCCTGCACGATGTGGATCGGAAGGTGGAGAAGGTTTATGCGGAGGAGTTTCTCTGCCGGAAGCCACTGTCGTGATGACGCAGCTTTTTGTTAGGGAATAAATGTTTAATTTCATTCCAAATTAAAATAAATGCTATGTGGCAGGCAATGTACAGAGAAGTCGTGGCAGAGCCGTTAGCCACCTCACCAAAAAATTAACGCCGTTTATTTTTAGGGACTATTCATACATGTTTCCATACTAAGAGGACGAAATGCCATTAATGTTTCGTGCAGGGACTAAAACCAAAAATCAGTGAAACTTCAGGGACTAAAAGCATATTTAACCCCATAAAAAAAGGTGTTGCTCCCTCCACCTCCCCAAGTGCTCCTCCACCTTCCCACTATTTTCATTTATTTCAAAAATATTTTACACCTCTCCACTATTTTCTTTTATTCCAAAAATACCTTACACCCCCTACTTTTCTCAACAATCTTTCTCTTTCTCTCACTACATTAACGGATCATTCACATGGTTCAGATTTGAATTTCTGATATACTACAAAATATAAAATTCAGAGAAAATTTCAATATTAGTGCTTCTACCACTTCCATTTTATATTAATAGTAAATAATAATAATATATTATTATTATTATATACTAACCTTATAACGAAAAAAAAACTAAATAAATTCAAAATTTTTAACAAATAACTTTTCTTTTATATTTTAAGTATTTAATGATATTTTTATATTATTTATCTAATAAATTAAATACTTTATTCAAATTATTTGAGTCGAATATGTTTGTAAGTTAAAACATAATATAATGTTAAAAATTATAGATATTAAATGTAAAAAAAAACACATATATAAACATTTTTCTAGAAATTTAGAACAAAATTTTACCATTTATTAAGTAATTTGAAAAAAAAAATATTGAACAACAAAAATGAGATTGAACCAAACTTATTTAAGAAAATATATTAGAAGTCCAAATTTGAGCCATGTAAATGCTCCATTAATGAGTCATGTAAATGCTCCATTAATGCAGAGAGAAAAAGAGAAATATTTTTAAGGATAGTGGGGTGGTGTATGGTATTTTTGGAATAAAAAACAATAGTGGGTAACTGTAAAATATTTTTGAAATAAATGAAAATAGTGAAGAGGTGAAGGAACACTTGAAAAGGTAGAAAGAACAACACCACATAAAAAAAAGCCCAACCCAATTCAAACTCGTGATAGCTCATGTTAATCCGTGGGTTGTAACCCATCTTGACAGCTCTATCCACAGTATATTGAAAAAAACTAAAATATCCTTCATCACTGCACTACATTGTTGCTGCCACCACTTTCATCATGGTGGCTGCTATAAATGGAAGAAGAAGAACAGAGAAAGAACAATGGAAAGGAATTAGAGAGGAAATGCAGAAGAAAAAAAAAAACTAATTCTAAATTTTTTTTCCACTAAGATTTTATGCTTTCAGAGAATGGAATGATAAAAAAACCAATGAAAGGCAAAAATTTAGACACACATAATTATTAAGTTCTGATAATGAAAATTGTGACAATCATGATGTAAAATTAAACTTTTTGTACATGGTAACACAAACCCTTGCTAGCTGAAAATATCATACAGATCTTAACTATGTGTCCCTGGAGGATGGTGCAGGAGAGTAGCTGTGATCACTTGAGTCTCTTTTCCATGAATTCTGAACTTGTGCTGCAAACTGCAAGTTCCAGAGAATATCTTCCACAGAAGGCCTTTCAGTTAGGTCATCTGAGAGACACCTTACACATATCTCCATCATTGTCATTAATGATTCATCTGAGCATTCCTTGTGAACTGCTGGGTCAACAATACTTCTTCTAGCTATGTCATCAGTTTTAATGCTTACATGTAACTGCACAAGTACCACACAATATTCTTAGATTTAGGTGCTATCTACTTTACTACCCCTTGTGCTTTACACAACAAAGTTTTGATGCTTAATAAATAATTGATGAAAAAAATCAACTTGTTGAAAATTCAAACCTGAGTTTAAGTTTTACATTAAATAAAAATAAGAAAATTTAGACTCAATATGTGTTTAATTTTGTTATTTCCTATTCAATATGATATTTAGACTGACTTAAATTATTTTCAACAAATGCAAGAAGTTAAGTAATTTGGGATCAATATTATTCCTACTAACCTTAGCACGAAATCCAATAATTTGTTATTAATTTGATCTAATAAATTAATAAACTTGAGTGCATAAGTTATGTAAAAAATGGTCACGAAGGACACATGGTGGTCCCTTTTTGTTGTGGATTGTTATGTGCAAAACAGAACGGGGATGATGGCAAAGGGCTTTTGCTATGGATAAAATTATGTTACTTTGTTTAGTGGATAACAAAAACTCAGTTTTGTGTTGTCTCTTGAGCTGCTTTTGTTTTTGTCTAGCACTTGTACTATTGCAAAACTCAACTTATGTGCTACTTTTTTGTTGTTGAATTATTCATGGTTTTGTTTTAGCAAATCAAATGCACCCTTAATGTCAAACTGGGAAACTTAGTTACAATCTAATAATCTAAGATGCCTTAATATGAAAGTTGAAGGTAATACTCACAAGATCTTTCAGTGTTCCAACTTCATTGTGAAACATTATTGGTCGGCCCAGAATGATTTCTAGCAAGATTACCCCAATATCATAGACATCATTCTTGTCTTCACCCTTTATCCTGCATAAATAATCAATGCTAGTTAAGGCTAAGAGAAAAAACTACATAAATTATTAGATACAATTATTAAAACACCCATATAGTAGTACAAGACTCTGAAAAAGGCTTTATAACTAGTTCACATTATTGCAGACATTGAAAGCTTTAAGAACCAGGCTCAACAAGTTGAGTGTTTAACTAACATTTTTGTTCATTAGAGATTCCAACAGAGAGATACATGGATCAGGGTACAGATTTATCAAAGGGTATATACATAAAGGATTGAGAAAGAATTAATAAAATCCTTTTCTGTTTAACTATCTCTACAGCTACTAGTATATTTAGTTCAATTTTCAACTGAAAGCATATATGATAAAATGCATTTTATGAGAAATTCCAATGATTGTATACCCTTTCATCTTAATAATAAAGAATATATGGAAAAGAATGTGTCGATTG
The DNA here is from genome assembly GCF_000741045.1 of Vigna radiata var. radiata. Classification (NCBI taxonomy): domain Eukaryota; kingdom Viridiplantae; phylum Streptophyta; class Magnoliopsida; order Fabales; family Fabaceae; genus Vigna; species Vigna radiata. The sequence goes on from NW_014542622.1 coordinate 42,952, forward strand.
TATGTTCTTACTTTCTTAGTTGCTAGATTAGATTCTATAGTAATATCAGTGATTAATATTTTGTTCACCTTGCTTGGACATTTCCTTTGAGTCCAGGGTATGTTCCATTGCTGATCTGAAAGTTTTGTAGAAAACAATTATGCTGAGAAAAACCAGAAAGGGGTGAAGATATAGTAGTAATAAAGGGCATACAGAAAGAAATATCCATTTACCATTCTTTTATTTTCAGAAGAGAGTGGCAGATTGTAGCTGCTTATTTTAACATTGTGATTGTTATCCAAAACAATATCTGTAATCTTGAGATTATTTGAATACAGTCCAGGCACTATCCCTGTGTGCAAAAATTGAATGCCCTTCACCACTCCAATTGTAGCTGCTATTCTCTGAGTCCAAGAAATCTTTTCCCCAGAAGATCCTATTGAAAGAAAATGTCAGATGAAAAATCCATTTCCTTTTATGCAGTGAACATTAGAAAATATTAGTTCCTATTTGGTTTGAGAAGTGCTTTTCAAATATCTGTTTTCAAAAAAACATTTGAAGATGTGAAATAAATTGAAAACAAATTGTCACTTTTAGAAAATGAAAATAAAATCTTAAGCCAAACAAGTCCTAGAAGGACTATAGTGTACAAAATCATTGGAATTTATGGTATGTGGCAATATTAGATGGAAGATTTTGATGAAGAATTTTCCTTACCAGAAACGCAGCTTCGTAAACTTCTGTTTGGAACAAACTCAAATATGAGAAATACACTGTTCACACAGGAATCATCCTGGTTGCACTCAAAAGCATGCCCAAGAGCACTAACCAAGTGTGAATGCCTTAGTTTTGAAATCATCTCAACATGGTGCATGTAAGTTTGAGGGCTATGTCTCTTCCTCATTTTCAAACCTCTAATAGAAATGTGCATCCCATCAGAGAGAACCCCTTTATAAATCTGTCATTACAGTTAAAATAGATTAAAATTTGTTAAGTCAAAGATAATAGAGAACGGTTCCACAGAATTATATGCATAATCAGAATGGTGAATTACTTCTCAGAACTTAAACAACACAAAACTGTACAATTACTGCAAAGGGAAACTGTAATAAATTTGAGTATGAAAAGAAAACTCTATAACGTGTGAATTGATGTAATTTGAAGATTGGCACTTCAACAGAACTGAAGATTGGCTCTTTAACTTATCCTGTTCTAGGTATAATTTGAAGGAAGACAAAATAGTCAAATGTACCTCATTTAAAGACTATAATAATACACATGGCCATGGACTTTGTACTTAACAAGTTTTCTCAAATATTCTTACTTATATGAAGCTCAATTTTCGGTAAGGTAAACTTGTATGAAATTCAGATTATTGACATATTTCTTCTACTATGGAGTTTCCAGAGAGAAGTAAGAGTCATCACAAAATTACAGTCCCACAGGCTAAGGCCAAGGTAAATATGATTATATCAATCTAAATTTATAACTTCAAGTTCATACCTGACCATGTGGGCCTTCACTTATGAAACAGGATGAATCAAAATTATTTGTAGCTTCCTTAAGTTCATCCAAAGCAAAGGTCCTATAAGGAGGAAGGCTCGCTCCCATCTTCATTGTTTCTGATATATACCCTGCAAACAAATAATATAAAATGACCATATGTGACTAGAGATAATTAATAGAAATAAAGGTTCTGAATGACATGCTCTAACACCTAGATTTCAATGATACATTCTGCATTTCAGCACAGTATGTGAGCATTTATTTGAATTGATCCAATCTGCAGAAGAAATAAAACTAGAAATTTCTCTTACTCTAATTCAATGTTTTTGGCGTACATGCATAGCTGGACAGAAGAACATATTCCCAGAATTTTTCTTTTAGCCCTTAAACCATGTACTTGTAGAACAATAATATAATTTTTCAAAATAGAAATTATGTACCAATAAGGCAAAGGATTTGAGGATTTACTTGCATCTGTGAGTAGTTTTGCTGTGTTAACTGATGATACATGTTCTATTATGGACCTTGTTGATGCCCTAACAGCACGCTTATTTTTCACTCGGCTCATTACATGCTCCTTTATGGATCTTGTCAGTGTTTCCACAGCACGTTTGTCAGGAACCCTTTTGATGATATGCTCCATTATGGACCTTGTAGTAGTTTTCACTTCATCTTCATTATGTAACTGGCTGGTGACATTTTCCGAAGGGGACTTTGAAGGTATTTTCACTACCTGTTTCTTGTGAACTCGGCTAACAACCAAGATAACCACTCCTAGAATCAACACTACACCTACCACACTTCCCATACTTGATACAATAACTGCTTTACCAGTAGTTCTCTTGTGTTTTGGTTGGCGGGGTATAATTTTCACTGCCAAAGCCTCATTGCTGCAAAAATGTAAAGGATGCTGATCTTGGTTCTTATTAGATAAGCAGTTGCCATCATACAGAACAACCCTGGTCTTTGGTTCCAAACAAGAGGGAATTTCCCCTTTCAGAAGATTTGAAGACAAATTTACAAAGCGGAGATCATCATTGCATGACGTGTTACTGAAAAGCATTCCAGTGAATTTATTTGAGGAAATATCAAGGTAATTTATGGAAGGCAGTGACAATAATGATGGTGGAAATGGCCCCACAAAGCCATTCAAAGAAAGGTCTAGCCTTTGGAGCAGATAGAAAGAATTTAAACCAGAAGGGACACTTAGCCTGAAGCTGTTATTTCTGAGCACAAGAGAAACTAACTTGGTAGGGAGTGAAGGAAAATGAGGTCCAAATGTGTTGTTTTCCAAGTTAAGAACTTGAAGGTTAGCCAAATTCTTAAGATGAGGAACTTCCCCAGATAACTGATTACTTGACAGATCCAACACCCTCAAGGTCTGAAGAGCATACAATGAAGTTGGAAGGCTCCCACTTAGCCAGTTTTTCTTCATACTAAGCACAGCCAAACCTTGAAGTGAGCCTACCCAGTTAGGAATTTCACCATTGATATTGTTATCATCAAGCACCACTGACTGCAGGTTCCTGAGAAGTGAAAGCTGAGATGGAATGGCTCCATTGAAGTAGTTTGAGCTAATGTTAAGTATTTCCAATGAAGACAAATGTGCAATGCTTTCAGGTAAGGGCCCCCAGAGTCCAAGAGAAACAAGAGAGAGGACTTTCAAGCTTGACAGAGTTCCTATTGTAGCAAAAAGAGTATCAGAGGAGAAGTTTGGAGGCAGTGTAGCAAAATCATTGTTGCCAACAACATGAAGCTGTGTCAAGCTATCCTCATAGCAGACTATTGTCAAATATGGGGTAGGCTCAATATTGCAGAAGTCTGAGGTGCTGCTGAGGGCACTTAATGCTGATGGATAACCAAGAAGCTGCTGAACCTTGAGAAGTGTCTGAGACTGAGAAAACTCTAACTGCTCTGAAAGTTGGATGGTGGCAAGAAACAAGATTAAAAGGGGTAAAAGAGAAAGTAAAACTGGTTTTTGTGCCATCTCTCCTTTCAACAAACAGAGAGAGATCACTTGGATGTATGAAGGCACAAAGGGGTTTCTTATTAGACCTCTAGGAGGAACAAGCTTCTGCCTCTGCCATTTATATTCAACACAAATGAACCAACTATGTTTCACTCTAGTTCTTTCTGATCTTCAATGAAATGCACTAAGAAAAGTATTAGCACACAACAAGTACCAGACACTGCAAAACATGAAACATTTTACAGTGGACCATGTTCTCAGTTCAACCGTTAACCATTTTTGCAATGTAATGCTATGTGCTTTTGTTACGTTGGTTTGGCTGCACATGATACAAAGTGACAACACGCTAGTTACCTAATTTTATATTCTATAAAAATGTGAACCCTTTTTGTTCTGTATCTTACTAAAATTTGCACTGCTGCCACTGTGCTTGGCTTGGCTTTATCTAAGACATCATATAATGGTCCCTCTTTCAGCATTTCATTTCTGATAAATTTATAACGTAATAATAGTAATTTAAAAGTAGCATACATAAAGAATTACTAATCTATATAGAAATCACAGTTTCATACATATGACTGTTTGTTACTTTCTTTCAAACTTTACTGAATCTTATACTAAATCAGTCATTTGATGTTATAGGTCTCACTACTTTCTTTCTTCATCTCTATATACCTATTAATTGAAAACAATAATTGTTCTAGCATGAGACAGTGTAAAACAATAATTGTTCTTGGTTTCAATCTAGGAGAAAAAAAAAATAGCCTAAGTAGTGAAAAACGTCCAATCAACATAGGTATTCTGCATTCCCAAAGGCACAAAAATTAAAAACTGTGTGGTAATAATATATCATAGCATAGCATAGCAGGGAAGGGCACACCAAAAATGTAAAGGTAGTTTGTCGTTTTACATTGGAAATTGCACACACAGCCCTAAAAAGTTATTTTAAGTATAAGATTAGAAAAGATTATGTTTGTTAAGACTACTAAAATTTTAATTTGTAAAGTTTAAGCTAGTAAACTATTTTATTTACGTAAAAACATAGTTGTATAAGTTTCATCAAATAAAACAAATGTATATTTTTAATAAAAATAATATTATATAATAATGATTATTATTATTTTAGATTTTTTTAAATAATTAAAATTTTAGTAGAATTTTACTGTTTAATAGTGTTGGAAAATTGGTGCATTGATGTGTGAGTATAAGGAAAGAAAGAATATGTTAATATAAATTGTTGAGCTCGTGACAGGTAAAAAAGCAAACCTTTTTTTATTTTAAGGCAGAGAAGTGAAAGAGACAAGTGGTGATGGGACCATACTTCACGGGTCTGCTTTTCCTTTCCTTCTCGTGACAGACACCCTTATCAATCACACTCTTCAAATAACTATTTTTCTCTATATTTACTTACATTTTAATAACATTTTTTCTTATTAAATTGGAAAAAGAGTTTTGGATAATGTATTTGTAGTTCATTCTGCCTGCAATACGTGTAACGGCAAATTTTCTGAAATAAGGTTTTATGGTGATTTAGACTGATATTTTTTATAAAATTGTCTTTTCATAAAGATGTTGGTACAGTTGAACGGTCTACATTTTAAGTAAATTTTGAATTTTTATAGATAGAAAAGATATAACAGAGAAGGAGAATGCCCTGAAAAGTAGTTATCTTCATAAATAAACATTAGTCATATAAATGAAAAGAGATCCTTCCCACTTGTAAACATTTCACATGAATTTCTCTATTTTTTTTTTCACTTTCTACTTTCAAAATAGATGTTGTAGAGTAGTAAAATGGTCTATTCTCTTCTTTTAGAATAAAAATAATAGTTTCAAATAACCATTTATCTCTTTAACAATAATTATTCATCAAATTTATTTTATTCTTTTAGTATAAATATTGGAATTATTTTATTTTTCGTTCATATCTGTGCATTTATGTTCATATATTTTTGGGTAATGATATATAGACAACATTTTTTGACAACATTTGAACATCAATCATACATGTCATTGTGTGATTGGTCCAAATGACACAATGACACCACCATGAACCAATCACACAATGACACATATGATGATGTTCAAATGTTGTCAAAAAATGTTGTCTAAGTATCTTTATCCTATATTTTTATACTTATATTTCGCTTTTGTCTATAAAAATGTGTCATTACAAACTCATTACTATTATCTGATGTATCAGTTTTTCCATCAATGACAAATTGAGTTTTGATATAAGAAACAAAGCCAATAAGTTGTGATCTTGTATCAGACTTACTTGTCATCAATTTAATCCATGTGAATCTAGACATATCATCCACTACAGTTAAGAAATATATGAAACCATCAACAGAAAAAGTACAATATGACCCCCAAATATCAACATGAATTAAATCAAAAAGAGCTTTTGAAACAGTAGTTATTAATTGAAAAGACAATTTTCTTTGCTTAGAATAGTGACAAGTATCACAACGAGTGGATTTTGTATCAGGTAAAGTGGCATACATTGTGCGTAATTTGGTATAACAAGAAGAAGAAGGATGCCCTAGTCTAGAGTGTCAAATATCTATAGAGTCAGGTCTTATTGTAGAACAAGCAATAGAATTCTCAAGAGAAATAACAGTTGGTGAAGGAAGGGGTGTGGATGCAGGAACTATCATGACATACAAGTCATCTCTTTCTTCAGCTTTCCCAATCATTTGTAGGGTTGACTTGTGAATTCAATGGCTTTTGTATATGCTCCATGATTTGAAACAGCCTCTGCCACAACCAGTTCCTCTGTTTTGTGACAATCAATCTGCTATACGAATTGCACAGAATCGAACCATGCATGAGAGGACAAAACACACTGAAATTGATTGTCATCTCATAAGGGATAAAGTTCAAGCTGGTGTAATTAAGCTCCTGCCTATTTCTATTTCATCACAACTTGCAGACATTCATACTAAAGCTTTGCATCCAGCACAATTTCAATCTTTGTTGTCCAAGTTGAGCATTAAGGATATATATGCTCTGTTCATATCTGTGCATTTATGTTCATATATTTTTATACTTATATTCCTTTTTTATATTGCTCTAAACAATTATATATATCAATTGTACTCCCTCCTTATCATTCAATAGTAAATACAATATTTCATTCTTTCTTCTTTTGTAACACATTCTCTTCTTTTAGAATAAAAATAATAGTTTCAAAGAACCATTTATCTCTTTAACAATAATTATTCATCAAATTTAATAACATCGTTGTAAAAGAAATAATGTTACATTGATTTTTATCAATTTAAACAAATGCCCTTTAAAATGTGTTCTTAAGTTAGTAAAGGTGTATAAATATTTCAGAGTTGAAGTAGAAAGGAACAAAATATTTAGATGACTCTTTTTCACTGTATTATTTTATTGTTATATTTATATAATTGTAGAAAATGTTGTATTCATTATTTTGTTATATTTATAGAATTATAGAAAATGTTGGTTTACAAACTCTTTTCAATTTATCTAGCTATTCTAATAGTTATGATAAATAAGTCTTTTTATTTTAAACTTTCTTACAACATTTATAAAAGACTTCTAAGACTTGATGCGTACTGATAAGGAACTTAATCCATGTTAATTCAATATAATTGTTTAGTTTATTTTTTTTTTCTTCTAATAATAGGTACAATCCTTGTCAGTTTAAATAATTAATGAGTATGAATTCAAGATATTTTTTAAAAGAAATTATACTTTTTTGGAAAAAGATAATTTAACTTATTTTCTCTTGATACATGTTTCCCAAAAACAAAAATGTTTAATTACGTATTGAGTAACCTCCTTAAAAGATTTACCGTTTGTAACTTCAAAATTAACATCAAGCATATAGGACCACACTTCATGTGTCATGTTCAATGTTTTTCTTAGAAGGATGTTAAGAAGAAAATATTCTAATTTGATAACTCAAAGATTTATTTTGTATAAATTATCTTGTCTCTTGAAAAAAAGTTAGTATTTTTCAATATGTTTACCTTGTTAAACAAAACATGATGTTCATTGTCACATAATTTATTTGTGTTCAATAGATTATAGTTTAGACTATTTATTGAAAAAAAAAATATCATCAATACATAAAATATAATATATAGTTATTTTTTGCTTTATTTATTTGTCCAAGTCTTCCTCGTATTAATATTAGAACCTTCTTCACGTTTTTTTTTTTATTGTACTTTGTTGTTCTTTTCAACTTTTACTAGTCTTTAGACATTTTTATGTGAGGTATTTAGGATTCTTGTATTTAGTAGATAACTTGGATTTTCTTATCTTTGGATCCATATTTGTTGCAATTAAACAATTTTTCCTCTGAAACCTTCCTTCTTTCATATTTGGTGAATCTTTCAAGAGATGAAGGAAATTTCATCATCTACTTCAGAGTCTGTTTCACTTGAAGATTCTTCTCAAGATCTTCCACCTTGAGCATCTTAGTGGGTGTGGACTTGGAGTGGCAAACTTTGAGAGTGATGGTCATTTCTTTCTTAATATTTTATCTTAATCCAATTTCAATTCATGTACCTTCAATATTCCAATGAGATTTTTTTAGAGACATTATATCCAAACTCTTTGATGTCTTGAGAGTCGTTACATAGAGTCTTTACAAACTAGGTAATTGCATAAAATCTTATCATAGACATCATGTTTTCCAAGAAACCTAAACCTATTTAGGCCTTGAAATATATTAACCATACTTTTGTATGTTTTGTGGAAAATTCAATTGAGTATAAGTCTTATTATATTAGATGAGAAAATTGAACATCATATACAAAAGAAAATCCATAAATCTATTACTTTATGGTTTTTGATTGAAAATGATGATAATCCCTTATGTGGATTGAACTTAGATCACACTTATGTAATCTCTTCCTAATCCTTTGAAAAACAAAAGTATGTTTTCATTTGATTTCATACTAAAGAGATCATATTGGTGGATAAAACTTCTTTCGTTTCCATTAATTTTTGTGGAACCTTCACAACTAATTGTCTTAAGTGTTTTGGTTGAAAGTGATATCATTATCTTTAATGTTTTGGTGGATAAGACTTAACTTGTATAAACTCATTGCCTTTAAGTGTTTTGGTTGAAAATGATATCATTGTCTTAAGTGTTTTGGTGGATAAGACTTAACTTGTTTTTTGTTACCTTTCTAGAATTCTCATATATTGTCATAGAAATAATTATAACAGAGAAAAATATATTTTATTAAAATGAACTACCGTATAATCTTATTTATACTTTTTAAGGAAAAGCTAAATAGTAATATAATGTTTTATACTTTTTAATGTGATAAAAATTAGGTATGAAATTAATCTCTTTCCTATTAAATATACGCATAATATATCTAATATATACTCTATTATTTTCCCAACTTTATTCATCCTTTTATCCTTAATATTTCTATCTATTTTTTTAACCTAGTAAAATTTCAACAAGTCTTTCCTATTTCATAAAAATCCATTATTTAAAGACTAATTAGGGTATTTATGATTCTAATCTTATTGAAGAGTCCATCTCTTTTAAATTTGTTTTAGTCCATACATGTTATTTGTTAGTACATTACACACATAAAGGATGTAATGTATAGTTGTTATGTCAATTTTTGAAAGAGAAGGATGTCGAACCAAATCTAGAAAAAAAAAGATAAATGTATATTACTATAAAAGTTATCACAATTAAAAAATTCACAAGATAAAGATGTTTTTTTGTTGTGAAGTTTAAATTAATACAAAACACACGAAAATTATTGTGCATTAATTCAAAGTACATTTTACAAAAATTGATTTTGTATTTTAAATTAATACACAACAAAAATGTACTTCAATCACATAATATTTAGTTTCTAAGCGGTTAATGTTAATATTATAATATTTTTTAAATTAAAAATAAATTACTACTATAATTTTAATATTACAATACTTTTTAATTCATTCAAAAAGAAAAAAAAAATCAACATTAAAAATATTATAATATTTTTTAAATTAAATTAACCTATTTAACCCACCTACTCATAAATAAATTGACCCATAACATATCCAGATGACCAACCAGATAGTCCGTTTTTGGCAAGGCTAACCTCAATCAACATTAAATGTATATTTCACTTAAAATATGATTTAAAGATAGGTATAACTTAGCGAATAACCAGAGTAGAAGGAAGTGAATAAATAAATTCTCATATTGCAAACTTCAATAACTATCATAAAAAGTTAACCTTCCATTGTTCTCACTTATTCGATTAACTCACTTTATAAATACTTTACATATAGATTTTCACAACGTATTGGAGTGAATTTAGGCTTTCAAGATTTTACAATTATTCAAACATCATCATTATCACTAATAAATTTAAATTAAAACATAATTTATTCCAAAGTATATTATTTTAAATTATTTTCAAAATTTAAATAAATTAAATGTCATTTTATATTCTATATTGATAAAACTCACCAAAAATATACTAAATGTCTTAATGTATATAATTAAATAATTTGTACGTAAAAAACCCTGCACCATATATACACGTATGAGTGCATAAGTTTGTCAAATCAAGAGAATTTTGTCTCGGCAAATAGTAATTCCCACAACAATTCTATATGGTAATAACAATATTACTATTGAGTTTCACATTAAGAAAAAAATAAATAAAAAGTTCTTATTGAAAATCATTACATTAAATTATTTCGGTTTCAAAATAATAAATACTTTGACGATTCATTTAATACTTCTTTCTCATTGCCAAAAGGTAGTTTATCACCTATATCTAGGGATGGCAAAAAAATCCGTGCCCGCGGGTACCCGCAGATTAAATCCGTTGTGGATAGTTGGTACTCGCGAGTAATAGGTACCCGCGGGTAGCGGGTAGCGGGTTTTTTAATACCCGCTTCTTATCGGGTCGGGTTCGAGTTTTGCGCTATCCGTACCCGCAGATACCCGTTACCCGCTTAGAAGTTAAAATTACATCTCTGTCCTTGATTTCCTATGCATAAGTTCCCTTTTTCTCTCCCTATTCTCTTAAGTAGCACCTTTTAACTTAAAATCTAAAACATTTCAAAAAAAAATTTCAATTTAATTTGGATTATTTCATTTAAAAACTTATAATTTTTTTTTTTAAATATTCGCGGGTTGAAAACGGGTATCCAACGGGTACCTGCGAGTTTTAAAATACCCAAGGGTATTTTTTAAACGGGTATCCGGCGGGTAGCAGGTCGGGTAGCGGATACGTTTTTATCCGACGGGTCGGGTTGCGGGTAGATACTATCCGTGCCCGACCCGACCCGTTGCCATCCCTACCTATATCTACCCTTAAAACATGTAAATTTTAGTTAGTGAGAATAATAATAGAAAAGAATGGCTTAAAATTTAAAAATAAATGGACGGGGGTTGAATTGACATCTAAAACAGAAATGAAAGTAGCAAATTGCACAAACTTTCATGAAGTTCAATCTTCAAGAATGTATCGGTTCCTTCTTGCTCCGAATGCCAATCTCTGTAAAGTTACAGAAAAGGATGCACGAAGTTATAAACAAGTTTGAAATGTTAGGTTATGCTCGGAATTGAAATGTGCATATGTGAAACTAACGATAATGCATGCAATGAAAGTTGACTACTATAGATTAGGCTTTATCTTAACTGAAAATATCTGGGAATAGGCTTTCAAACCGGTGAGGAATCGAATGTATGTTGGTTTCTTTGATCCGTTTGCAGGGATGGATCTAATGTTTGGAACTAAGTATTCTGCAACCTGTCAACACCACATTATTTCATAAATCATCCAACACATAAAATAGAAATCACATCATATACCGTACGGTTCCGGCAATCCAGTGACCAACAGCTGTAAAATAGGATTATTAAAGGATTCCATTTGATTAAGCAATTATCAAGTTTAGGAAATTTTGCAGTCTAGAGTGACTAGCACTGTCACGGGGAGAATATTTCTTCTATTTTAGCTCCTAATTCCTTGCACATAGCTTCTTATTTATCTGCCAATCTGGATTCTGAATACAATCATAAAGCATTTTCCACAAACCATAACGGAGTCTATATTTCAGGCGGTCTAGAGTTTCTCCTTACCGACCCATTAATTCAAATAAAGATAGAATTTTAGATGGGGTTTGGGCTTTGTCCAGGCTTCAAACCCAAAGTCCTCAGGAATTGTGAGGTACATGTTAGAAATTTAATGTACGAATTTTTACAGTCCTTAATCTAATAGGTTAATCTTTTGGGTTTGTGAAAGTAATCATGAAGGACTTTTTACTTGCAATATTTAATAGATTCTTATCACTCTTGCTTGAGTTTGTTTGCACGAAGTTCGTCTGATAGACTTGGCTAGCACGAGATGTTTAATTCTCAAATCAAGTAGAATAAAATGTTGGATAGAGTATTCGAGAGTTTAGTTCTCTTATATTAACGGCTAGCTTATAAGAGTAGGTTTTCCAGGTGTTTGGTGCTTATGTATCACCATTCCCTGCTGTGAAAATCTTACCACTTCAGCCGGTTCTGCCAAGACATTAATGAAAAACTTTGCCTGCACATAACAAAGAAGTCAGTACAAAACACAATGAAAAATATAATAATATAACTTGGTTGCAAATCTACCTGCTTTGTATTAACACCGGACATGAGAAGATCCGTTGTAACCATTCCTGGCTGCAACATTGAAAAAGGATAAAAACCAACAACTGCTATAAACATGGATGTGAAAACCAAACATTAAAACTTTACAGGGAGTCCAGCATAATATGTTTCATGTCTTTATGGTGAAACAAAGAGAAATTAACACCAATTTTGCCTAGTTTTTAGAGGACTTAATTGACACAAAATCTTGGGAGAAAAAATTGCACATGGTCCAAACTAGAGAGTCCATATTGAAACTATAAAAAAATTCATTAGTACCATAATTTTGTGTGATAGGTAATAGAATAGGTAAATTAATTTTTTTTGTGACTAAGGCTAACATCATTATTTAACCTAGTGTATAAGCAAGGGAATTATTGTTGTTGTTGTAAGACTAACACAACTTTGCTACAAGTTCCTTCACCACCAAGTTCCATCACAGTGTACAAGATAATAAATATTCGTATGTTCTTGAGCATATTAAAGCCTCCTCCGGTAAATGAGGCTCTAAAAGTAAAGGGATTCATTCAGTTCTAGTAACACAATAAAGGGAACCGGAATGACTTTGCAAATGAAAAAGCATGTCAAATTATTAATATTTTTTTTTTTTCTGGAAGAGTTGCTAAATTTATTATATGAAAAAAAAAGTGTTTTTAATCTCTATACTGTGTTAAATGTGGCCAAGGTCCTTGCATATATTTATAAATTTTTAGTCCTTAAACTATAAAAAACATGTGACTTGGTCCCTTCCTAACATCTTAAAACACGATGAATTCTCAGGAGAAAAGACTAAATCCGTATGCTTTTGGAGATCAAATTAATGAATATGAAAATACTGTAAGATTTCACTACCTTTGATCGAAAGTATACAGAAAATAAAAAAAAAAATATCTTTATTATAAATTAATAACAATGACAACACTTATATTGGAGAAACATGCAAGCTTTTTTATCCATGCCCATAATATATTATCATAGGATGTAAAAAAGAAAAAACCTACCGAAAGATTATGCACTAGAACATTTTTAACATCTTGCATCTTCAATTCTGCCTGTGAAATGTCAAGAAGACGTATTATATTCGTAGACATGTATATCCGTAGTCATAATTATAATTCTTATTCAAAGAAATCTATTAGAACAATGAAGGAAGAAGACAAAGGAGGAAATTTGTATCCAATATGTCTCATGGAAGAATAGGGAAAAACTTTACCAGCTTAAAACGAAAAAAAAAAAAAAGTTACAAATGTCAAAACACCATGTTGTAAGCAGCTAAAGCATTTTGGCTGAATAATTTAATTTACAATTCTACTAGATACGATCAAGCATTGTTGGTCAATGCCAGAGCCCAACACATACTTTAATCTTAAATATTGTCTACTTTCGCTGATTATTTAGCAATATTACGTGATATGCTCATTTATTTTTTAACACCAATAATTACATTAAGAGAATGACAATATTATCTACGATTTATCAAGGAAGTGCGTTTCATATAGATGAGTTAACTTGTATCATAACATTATATTGTAAAATCAAGTATATAGAGAAATCCTTCTTGATGGTTTCATCTATAGTTTTTCTTAGTTGCAATCTTGACTAGGGCCTCCACAAGTCTCCTCCACAAGCTCAAAACACCTAAGCCAAGATTTCTACAAAAAGTGCTCCAAACTTTCTCTGCAATGCATTTCTAATTCCATCTTGCCCAACATGTCTATTCATTCCCGCAACATTCTTACCCTTGCTAGCAATCCTATCTTGTCAAAATATTTAGAGAATGACAATACAAAATATGCTAGCAATCCTCTCTTGTCTGGTTCATCTTTTCTTTTGTAGATAGTAAATAATAACCATAGTTTTTTCGAACAAAATAAAGCTAGTAATTTTGTAATACAAGTCTCTAATTTATTAGAAGAAGAACTAGGAGTCAAAGAAAGGACGAATCAATAAAAACCACAAATTAGTAACCTGACTTGATACCATTAAGACTGGAATACTGTATAAAAACATTTAACTAACAAACACAAATGGACTGGAAATATATAGAACCATAGATAATCAAGGTACATGAACAGAAATAACACTTTTAAAATGCAAAACATTAACCTGTAATGACTTCGTTAAGTGCACCACACTTCTCTTTGTTGCTCCATATGCAGCAAACCTAAGAAATAGAGGTAGAATTCGTCAATTTTCACCATCACATATAGGCCTGGTGATAATTTTGTAAGTTGACTAGGATTATGATTTCAAGTGGAATCTACAGTGATTTCTTGGATTTCATTCAAAAACTAAATTCAACTCACACCATGTAACCCCTAGGCTTTGCTGCCTTTGCAAGTATTGCAGATTATAAGACTTACTAAAGTGAAGAAACTATAATAAACTTAAAAATTACTCATAATCCATCACTTTCATCAAAATGTGATCAAGTGAGACTGCTGTATGATTACCAAATTGTTAAAAATAACTCATTTGGTATGTTAAATAGCAACTGAATAATGATTATTGACCATCATAAATTACTTTTGTTATGTTGCAAAGCAAATCATACAAGACTTTTGCCCAGGGGATTGCTATAGAAGACAAGCTCTCTAGATTTATAGAACACAGGAAGCAGTATGCATTAATAAGCAACCGTGCCTAATAAGCAGAAAGTTGAACCAAAACCATGAATGAAATACTCCGGTAAATCCAAAAAGGTACCTAGGAGTTGGCCTCCCATCCGAACCTGCTCCATCAATATTGAAAATATGACCTCCTCGAGGTTGGTCCACCATCATCTTGATTGCCTAAATGGAAACTAAATATCTATGCATAATTGTGCACCTACTTTGTTCATATTTCGTAGTGCCTGTTAGATAGATGAGAATATATTTTACCTCTCGACAACATATCATCAAGCCAAGTGTATTTGTTGTAACCACCTCTCTGCAAGGAAAGAATAAAAAATGCTATAATTTAAAAATTGGACATTTAGGGTAGAAGGTGGATCGAAGCTCACATAAGATCTTCATCTGAAGCCTCAACAAGTGGCTTATAGCTATATGCATTTGATCCAGCATTGTTGATCTGCATAATTCTCAAAATAAAGGGATAAAATTAGAATTAGTGTACTTAGAAACATATTGAATTAAAGGATGGAACTAATAATAAAATTGATAAAAAAAAAGTCAGTATTACTCTAAGGAGGAGAGTGGAAGTGAAATGCTTGTTGCTAGCTGTAAAAGACAGCTGACAGTGAATGACATGTATGAAACAAGATAATTAAACAATTATACAAAGATTATTTGTCAAGTGCTATAAAAAGTGTTGACTCCAAAGAGTCTAACAAGAGCAAACTGACACAAGAAGTAATTAAGAAAACATAAGTTTCCAGGTACTAATGGCAAACATTTACTAGAGTCAGGTCTCTGGTTCATGTTCCACAATAAGGAAGTACCAAGTAAATAACGGTGTGGCTAGTAATATAAACTATCCAACTTCCAAATAGGTCATTTGCTAAAATCCAGTGTATATATAAACTGCACGCTCAAGCATACTTTTCATGAAATTAGTACAGTAGCAGATTATAGGCAAGCACTGCTAATTCTTTAATTTGTAGATATAACTGCACTCAGAATTCTTTATTTGCAGAAAAGAAAACACATGCTACTTCACAATAGAAAAGGATCCGAGTAGAACAAGTTAGAATGCCATTGAACTCATCATATGAAATCTGGTACTATAAAAAGTAGTTTAAAAAATCATTTCTAAAGTCAGATTTATAATTAGGTTAAGAACAGCAGCTTACATAGTAGTTCAGACCATGACTTCAGCAGTAAGAACTAGTTAAAATGAAATCTTAGCAATATTTTCCCACAAATATATGCAAAATAAATCACAACAGGAAGAGAAATCAGACACTAATACCCATATATCAATATATTTCAATTTTTCTTGAGCAAATGAAACTAAATTCTTCACATCCTCTGCATTTCTCACATCACATTTAGTTCCCTGCATGAAACAAAAGCATATACGTAAGAACACACGCAAACCAACTATTTATCATAGTCGGATTACTATTAACAAAGAAGTTTAAGAGGAGGTACCCACACATACTGCTCCCCAAATTCTACTCTCAGGCTCCGGACAGCAGCTTCTACCCTTTCATCTATTAAATGAAAATAAAAATATAGAGAAAGACAAAAAAAATTCAGATAAATAAGACTGTAAAATCCCAGGCATTCAGAAATAATTTGTAACATGAATTAAATTTTTAAGAGAAGCACAGATAACAAGGACTAGGACTAATAGAAAGGAAACAGATTTCCATAAATGATTATCTGATACAACAAATATCTTAAAAACAATGTAATAGAAAAACTGATTTACTGTAATGTTCAATCTCCAAGAGCTAAACAAAAGTAAAATCATGATTGGAGGCGAAAGTTTTACTTGCATATAGTGGAACTTTAACCTAAGACCTTACTGTGTCATGGGTTCACAATTTTACTTTCCAAGAGCAATAACAAAACACAAGTTTTCAGGTACTGAAGGCAAACATTTATAACTGTCATAATTTTGTGATTGGAGAAACTTTTCGACAACAAAATCAAGCCATAGAGAAACAAAAAAATAGCATGCAAATAAGTTTCTTGTAGCAAAAGTAGATTATGTTTGGCAGAGACTTCATACGCTTTTTTTTCTCAACCTCTACTAACATAATTAAAGGGAGCTAAGTGAAAAAAAAAAAAGCGTGATCACCATTGAATCAACATTTTATAAAATTTCTTCGAAAAATAAAACTGATAAAACTTTGAAAGACATCGAATAAGTATATAATATGACAAAAGTAAACAAAGTACATGTATGAAACATATTGAAACAACAATCATTTTTGCACACCTGATCTTGAGCAAATCAGGACGTTGTCACCAGCTTTTAAAAACTCTTTCGCCAATGCATACCCTATTCCTGAATCATAACATATCATATAAAAAGTGTAAATGGAAAATAAATTAGAATATATATAAAAAAAAAAAAAAAAATTGTGATGTAGTGGTGCCCTTGTGGATGCATTTACTTGTGACAAACAAAGTCTACTTATCCAAGTTCCAATTCATTTGAGTCTCTTAAAGTCACTCGATAATCACAATTAAAGTCCAAGAAAATTATATTTTCAGCTAAATTCTTAAATGGAAGAAAGTATGCTCCAAGTAGAAACAAAAAATTAATTAGTATTCGTCATGGGATAAATACTTTCAAATTCATAATAAATAAATACTTAAAATACATAAATTATATTTAAAATTTATAATGTATGCTTTATTTATTATGAGCTCAGATTATTTTAAACTGAAAAAAAGTGTTCAATTAAAAAATTTAATTGTACACGAGTAAGATATTTTGGCTAATATTACATATACTGCCTGAAATACATCTTAACAAAAACAAGAAAGAATTCAGAATATTTAGAGATAATTTATTTTTAAAATTTAAAACATTTCATGGTAAAATAAGAATGCAAAATTAAAAATCCCAAAAATTGACAAAGATGTTTCTCATTATACGAAAATATAAAATTTTAAGTTTCTAAAATAAAATGAGAATCTACGAAGTTTGATATTCGTTTCTTTCTCTTACTTCTTTATTTTTTTCAGTAAAAGTTAAATTAAGTCATTCAGGCTTTAAATTTATTTTAAAAAAAAACCAATAAAATTTTTTAAGACGTAGGAAATGAAATGAAATAGTTTAAAATTCCCGAAATTTAAGAGTCATTTTTCAAACAGTAGCTATGTTTTTTATTGTAATTCAAAGTGAAAGAGTGTATATTGTGTTAACCTTTGGTTGAGCCAGTAATCAAAACGTTGAAAGGAGGGAGCATGGGCTGAGTGTTCCGAGAAGCCTTTGCGAGAAACGTCGGAGAGCTTGGGCTTCGGAAAGCCAACAGAGAGAGGGTGGTGGTGGTGGAGATGCAGAGATTGTAGCGGGAAGCAACAGTGTAGGGTTTGAAGCGGGAAGAAGGTGAAGAGAGAGAAAACTGAGAGTGCGAAGGGAGCGTTGGATATGGATATTGGAAGGAGAGAGTGGTGGTTGCAGCCATTGATTTGATGCGAAATGGGAAGGTGAAAGAATGGGGAAAGAGATCTTACGCGCAATAGATAGTTCACGTGGCACATCACCAAGCGTCTTCGTGTGGCATTCATTTGATCACTTCGTGGTCAAGTTAAATCAATTCTAGTCTAATTTATAAACTTAAGAGTTGAATTTAATTTAATATTGTATTAAATTATTAAGTTAGAAATTTAATTTTATAAAGAATATAAAATATTTTATGATTATATCTAATTTAAAAAATTAAAATTTTATAATTGTATGAAATAACCAAATTATTTTGGAAAACTTAAATTCCATTTAAGTAAGAATCCTCTTTTTTTTATGTTCTCAAACTTATATTTTATCGTTTTGTATATATACTATAACTAATTTTTTTTTTATTGAGATGATTAAAATTGATTAACAACTTTTTGAGCAAAGTACATGACGACAAAAATTCGTTTTAGACAAGTACCAACGTGTACGCAATGAATGCTGATACCTGATTCTTCCTGCATCCCAATAATTTCATCCTGCATTTTCATATACTTGAAAAAATTTACCTTCTGTTTTAATTTTCTTTTATAAATTTTAAATCGCAGAATCCAAAAATATTTTGAAATATACAATCTAAAGTATAAATTTTATATTTCAGATTATACAAAAAAAAAGTTATTTCAAATTATATAATTTAGAATATAAAATTTATACTTCAAATGATATATTTTGCATTCTGGTCCAAAATACAAATTTTGTATTCCAAATTAAACATTCTTAAAAACAAAAAAAAAAAAATTCATTTTAAATTGTACCATCTTAGATATATTTTTAGAAAGAAGATGAATAGTGGCCGAAGAAAGGTGCGGTTGAGGAAGAAGGGGCGCGCTCAGGTAGAAGAAGAAAGGAAAGGAAGGTGTAGAGGAAAAAAATACCGACAAATGAGTCATTTCATAACATGATAGGAATAAAGTTTAAAATGTATGAGGGTGCAAGAAGAAGCTGCCTGATACCAGATACACACTCAAAGTCAAAATGAGTATAATCATTAGTATTTTTAAATGTGTAAGTACATCACAGCTTTTACCGGGAAGACCAAGCACCAAAATATATTGATCCTATTGAATGTTGCTATAAAAAATTGCAGGGCATGTCATTCCTAACTACAATTTTATGTATCTCGGTCTTGGACACAAGATATATATAAATATTGGTGTACAGAATGATACCAAAATTTAGTGGGCTAAATATACAATGAACCTCTAAGCGCCAGAAAACTGCCATGACCGACCATCTTATATTAACTATTTTATCCTAAATCAATATCAAGCCCTCCAAAAGGGGGAGAAATGAGAAAGCAAAGAGCCTAATATCACAAGTTATATTCCACTAAAAAAAATGCTTGGCAGGGGTCTCTCCTAAATCCCTTCCATTTACAATCATGCAACAAGTTGCATGGTGCTGGGCTACTGATCAAAGTTGAAAAGGATCAACTAACCCAAAACCATCTATGGATGACATGTCAATCATGGCGTCGCTTTGATTTTCTACGCTTCCCTAGGAGTTTTAGCATGTTATCAGTGACGTCGGGAGGAGAGTTATCATCTTCAGGCTGATTATTGTCAGAAGTATGAGTCAACCAAGCCAATGCCTCTATAGCAGCATCCCTTTCTGCAAGCTGCTTGTTTCTCTTCGGTTTGCCAACAAATTGCATACCCTTGAACTCCACCAGTGCCCTAAACTCATTCGTCTTGAGATGTTTGGTTTTGTATTTTGGTGGGGAGTGTCCTGCTCGCATCAACAGTGTTTGCAGCAAGCTCTTGGGATTTGTCCCATCTTTTGTGAATTTATTTTCATCATTAGAGGCCCTTGGCTTCCGGCTTTCACGGCCAAACACAAATCTTCCTTCACATTGATCCCCTGAAACCAGCTCCTGAACAGCAAGCATCAAGTACTTCCCTTCCTTGTGAATGTCAATGCTAGGATCTTCAAGCTTCATTAGTACAAACCCATTATCAATTTATTTTCAACCACCATAACAGATTAACATTATATTAATTCAACTAAAAGTAACATTATTAGAAAAAGTTAAAGCTCACGTCATGCACCAACCTCTCATTTGGTGAGTAAACAGAGAATGTTATTGCAAGGAAACGATATCTACTAACCTTCTTCTGGATAAGCTTATTGAGCGCTTCCTTAAGCTTCAAATAGCAGTCAGCTAAATTAGGATCCATGAAGAAGTCAACATATCCATCTAACATTTTTAGATGCCCAGCCTAAACCCATGAGGGGAGAAGAAAGAAAGGATGATGTTACTGTATTGAAATCCATAGAGATGGTCAACTGGAAGAAGCATGTGAATCAAATAACTAATCACCTGTATCCCATTACTTAGAGCACCACCAAAAAGGATAAGTATTGAATCAGATACACCAGTGGAATCACGGATGAAAACAGCATTGACCTTAACTTTCTCACCAAAAACCAACCATGGGTAAGGGATGGTCTGGTAACGTGCATTCACAGAATTCTGGTAAAATGATAAAACTAACCATCAGGAGAACAAGAATACTATAGGGGCAGGGAAGGGTTTATCTCAAACCACATTCAAGAAGGAGACGTACTTGTTATTTTGTATGTAAAAACTGAACAAGAAATGAAAACAAGACAATGTTTTCTTAAAAGCAGCACTCAAGAACAATTTAGATAGAGAAAGGGAAAAACATAGATAAAACACCACAGGTAATATTCGTATTATTTTCCAATTAAATTTCCTTTTCATCTCAGTAATTATTACTGCCGATTTAAAAATCTGAGATGAAGGCCTCAGTTACCAAGATAAAATTTTAATTTTAATTCGAGTCCAATAGTACTCGTAACAATATATCTAAGTTTCGTCAATTGCTAAAAGGTTATTCAATTGAATATCAACCATTATACACAACATGAATTTATTCATTTAAGATGATAGAAAAAATTTAAATTGGTCTGTCACTTACAGCATATAATAAAACCTGGCCATCATCGATTGTTTTAAATGACATGGATGTCTCCCTGTGCTGCACCGAGGAAGAATTAACTAAATAAATAAACCAATAAAAGCTCAAGTAGTAAGCCAGGTGAGGAATTTACTATGGAGAAAGAAAAGAAATTATAAGAAACAAATAACTCACCACCACCGATGCTATGCCAGGAAAGAGTCCAGAACAAATGACAGCACGGACAAGAGACTGATTGTGACTCAATTTGTTGATCATGCTTGCATCTGCATCTACCAAGCCAGCATCTTTCAAGATGAAGCTAAACTGCTTCCGAAGTGAATGAATAGCCTGAAGAGTTTGGGCAGAGAGAAAATTTCTCCAGCAGTATTCATAAGACGATCCTTCTCTTTCTGCATCTTTCCATCCTTCATATGCTCGAACAAGAGCCATATGATCACTGTAATCTTTGGCAGAAAACCTAGACTTTGCTGTCCCTGCTAACTGAAAACAAAAGCAAAAGCTATATTTAGTTATTTTAAGTGTAAACGCAACCTTTCTGGTCAAAATAATAATGCGTGACAATAAGAAAAGCAATTAGCATATTACAGAAAAAATGAAATGGTTCAAAGACTAGTTAATATGGCCCATCTTATATCAAATTATTACTATTATAGAACATGGGAATCACGACATCAGATACCAAGATGAAGGGGATATTAAGTGTAGGGTGAGGTGATAACTAATGCAAATTGGCTTATGCACAACCAACCAAAGAAAGAAATGTGCAAGTTCTAAGCTGAAAGTCCAAATTTAGTCCAACAACAGTAGTGAGCACACCTTCTAATGCATCCCATAGTTAATTGTCACTATGTGAAGCAGACAACGCTCACTAAGGTGTGGAGAAAAAAGAAGGGAAAGAGTAGAAGGGACTGAAGGTTCCTGTGAGGAATGAAGGGAATGTGATTGGTAATCAACCCAGGAAATGGCATTGTAACGACCTGCACAAGAAGCAGGTGAACGGAAGGAAGTAGATTGTAAGAGAGCATGGAAGAAGGTTTGAGTACAAATTGGAAGGGAGGTGACTGTGTATTCAAAGAGCCTGTTACGTCTGTCTCCGACATTTATCTTTATCTTGGTGAATTTTTTTGTAGTATTTATTTTGCACAGATCATTATTTATAAAGATATTACATGAATATCAATTCAGCAATAGGAAACCAGTGTAGGATGAGAATACGATTTACAGTAATCATTCAGTATTGCTTTCCAATTAAACAGCATTCTTGTACCAGTTTCTGATCACTGTGAAAGGAAAGATTTTATTCAGAAGGACAAGATTAATAAAAAGGTCTTATCCCACTTGGTGAAGTCAGCTACATGAATTGCATGCACCATTAGACTCGGTTAAAAGTAGGATGACAAGACATTCTAGTAATTTATTTTTTTAGAACAAACAAAAGAGACAAATAGGTTGAAACTATGTCTGAATACAGCACGAGTAAAGGTTTATATAGATCTGTAGAATAAATACACATGAAGGGAGGGTAGACGATTATCACAGATAATATGCCTATAAACTATATTTATTACAATAATATATTGTATTTCTAGATTTTCAACATATTTATTTACAAATCTCAATGTCTTCACCATCACATTAGCACTGTTCACAGATCTAACACTATTGTTGTCACAGTTCACCATGCTAAATATGAGATTATCCGTTTCCATTAAATGTTTGCTTAATCACATTCAGGGATATAGCATAAACATCATGTGTAGACCTAACAACTTAAGCTTTTGGAATTTTGGTTCATGAAATATATACCAAAATTAGTCATAAAATATTGAAGCAAAAGTTTGTATTCATTGTTTAGCTACATAGCCAAATTCATATAAATGCAAAGGTTATTAGAATCAATTCTGCACAAAAAGGTAATGAGCTGACTTACATCCCTCTTGTCTTGGGGCAAAAGGAAAGGATCCCTGACACTAAGGCCAGCTACAATTGTAAGAACAGGATCAAAGCATCGAAATATAGCTCCCATTATTAACATTTTGCCCAGCTTGGGATCTACAGGAAGTATAGAGAGAAAACTCCCTGATTGAAAGAAAATGGAAACAAAAGAATTACTTATAACCATCAAACATATTCATAGGCACATGAGAAACCAAGAAAATAGGATAGAAAAATAGACTCACCGAGATTTGTAAGATTTTCTTTTTCATCCAGTGCTCCAATCATCTTCAGAAAGTCAATAGCATTTTGAACCTGTTCCATTAAATGGTAAAACATGGTATCTTTACTTAATCAATCATAAGGTCTCAAATATGTACACACGTGTATGTACGCAAACTGCAGGAAATTACAGAATGGGTTAATGCGCTCTTTGCTTTTGCCCCAGTTAAAAAACAGTCAGAAAATGTAATTTGACTTAGTTAACAAATAGAATCACATAATTCGACATTTTAACATGCAATTTCTCAACACCATAACACCTTTCAAACATTAATAAGCACCTATCTCCAAGCCAATATCATTATTTTCATACTGGAAAACAGAGGTTTGAAGTTGAATTGCTTTCATTTAAATAAAGTATCAAATAATTTTGGACTAATACATTTTTTTGTAGATACGATCTAACTATCAGGAACTTTCAACCCAAAACTAAGTTTAGAAAATTAATTATCTAACTTGTTATTAAAAAGGTCAGTAGAGTAACTTAAACTGGTCTCATTTTATCTCTTCTCTATATTTTATATATACATACGTATATGGGTTAAGATCCCTTTACACCATGTGCAAAAGTTGGTTAAATTACACCTTTAAAAACTTTTTATAGAAAGCAAATTTAATTAATCCAACAATTGAATTTCATATACTATATAATATTATCATGCATAGACAATTTCAAATTATTTACAAATTTATCACGTCACTTGATTATAACATATAATATGATACTTAAATATATAAATATTCATTATTGGATAACATATCTAATTAAAATTGTTGAGAATGATTTTAGTTCTTGAACTTTGTCACAAAATTGGAATTTGTCTATGTCTGAAATTTTCATACATTTTAGTTCCCAAACAATGTAACTAACTTAAATGCTAGCATTAAACATGTTTGATATGTCAAAAAAATTTAACGTAATTGTGTTAAAAGGGCTATATTCATTCATTTTTTTAAGACCAAAATATATCAAAGTTTCAGATAGGGATGACTTCCAATTTCACGTCAAAAACCAGGAACTAAAAACATGCTTAACCAAAATAAAAATTATGTGAAAACTTTTATACATGATCTTTTGAGATAATATCATGAAATTCCACGTTTAGGTTGGTTAAATTTGCATTGTATAAAACTTAGTGAAGGTGTAATTTAACTAACTTTTACACATGATTTAAACAACCTCAAAGGAGTTGACATAGGAGAGGGTATTAAGAGAGAGTAATAAATGTAAGAGAAAAAAGAATACAGATAATATCAAATCATACTTTTTAGGTAGAATTTGAAATTGTATAATTTTATGTAATCAAATTACTCTTTTAAACTTCTAGAATTTTAAAATCTCTTAAAATTTCCTATCCCAACAATATATTTAGACATTAAGCATTTTAAATTATCTATAAAAAATGGATTATCCTCTACAAATTTATAAGATTTACTTTGATTTGTTTAATACAAATATGCATTACAACTAAAGAGCAATGGCACTTACAGCTCGTGGCTCCGGTGCCTGTAAAGCTGCTGATAAGAACTCTCCAATGCTCTCAACCTGCAAACTTTTTATTTGCAAGCAAAGAGAGTTCAAGGGTGTTCTCAGCAGTTCAGGAAGTTGGTATTCAGAAAAGGCTTCATAAACACATTTGGGGTAAAGGTGGTAGCATTCTCCTGGCTGCACACGACCAGCCCTACCCCTTCTCTGCAACCAAAGAGGCCAACAAAAAATAACACAATTAGTTGCATGTTTGACTGTTAGAAAAAACAATAACGACTATGAACATGCAGCATAAAAAACATCCCCAACTTTCAAAATTTAAAAGACAAATGACAAAAAAAAGGATGAAGCTTGCAAGCAGCAAAAATATAGTAAAGCAAAAATATAAAGACCTAAAGAGACATGAGAATAAGAGCTTAATTTAATTTCACTGTTTCCTCCTCAAGACAATCCCATGTGTTAATGGTAGAACTTCCATTCAAAACCCCTGCCCTCTCTCAACAATCAACTCATGATAGCCAAGACAATGCACCTCAAAGCTCTTACATTAAGGTTCAAGGAAAAAGTAGAGGGCGAAGGAGGGAATTCATATTTAAAAGAGGGAATTCATATTTAAAATAATCCTTTGGGCTAAAAGGCATGTGGGTTGACTATTACACACAATTAAGGAGCAAGATTGAGGAACATAAAACTAAAGAAATTCTTTCTAGTCTAAAAAACAACAGAATACTTGACAACACAAGCTAGCTGGAAGCCTTGCCTGCTGACTTGCAAAAAATCCAAAAAACCATTTGAGTCAGAATTAATACATAGATCCTAGTCCACACCTCAGCGATAATAGAAATAAGGCTTACATCACGCAGTCTAGGCCATTACATAATGTGAAAACAGATCGACAGTAAGACAGGAAAAGAAATCCTTCAAAAAAACTACAAGGCTAGAGGAAGAAAAAGCAAAACCTAAAAAGACACAACTGAAAAGCAAGCCACCACAAATGTCTGAATACTAACCAGAAGACTTTTAAAAGATAAATTTCACACAATGGCAAAAACCATAAATAAAGTCAGAAGCAACATTCTTAATCTCCTACCAGAAACTTTCAGACTTTTGTTAAGATTTTCACATTAGACAGGAATATGACGGTTAAGAATCAGAATAAAAATTTTGTTCATTATAATCATATAATCTTAATTCTAGAGGAAACAAAATATTCTCCATTCATACACAATAAATGTAATGATCCTATATAACCTCATCCGTTGTGTATTCTGACACACGGTATTCAGTACAATGTCGTTGTGTTCTATATTTCAGCAATGGCCATATGCTAATACTCCTTAAAAGACTTAGTCTTTCTATCTTGAGCCAGCTTTCAAGAGCAAGTTAGGCTTGGTTCATTTCTAGTGGCTTCACTAAGACTTCTTGAATCATATTTCTCTCAAAATGGGATTTACACTCATTTATATATTATAATCAGGTAATATCATTAGTCAATATGGAATCTCCAATACACTCTCACATTGAAGACTAGACATCTTGACCATGGAACAAAATATTTGTGGGTGACCTAATTGTAGCCAGATAGCAAGTAACAATATAAGTCCAACAAACTTTACTAGGATAGACTTTGATATCATCTTAAAAATAGACTTTAAGGGTAATTACACCTCACAAATCCAGCTTGCAAAGTCAGGTTTTCACCCACTTATATAAACTATAGTTTGATTATATTTGTAGTCAAAGTGGGATCTTCAATACACCCTCTCACACCAAGACCTAGACATTTGAAACATGAAAATAAATAGTTATGGGTAGTTTCATTGCAGCCTAATAGTAAGTGACATGATAAGTCCAATAAACTTTGAGGAAAGGTTTTGGTACCATCTTAAAAAATATATTTTAAACTTAACTCAGCCTCACAAAATTTCAAAGCGAAACATACTCATTTATATCTTATAATTTGGTCATACCTCTAGTTGATGTGTAATCTCCAACACTTTCCTCTACCTGTTTTAACTAAATTTCCTCTAAAGAGTGTTTGTTATTCTCATTATTCACCCTCATTGTCCAAATGATGATGGCCCAGAATTTCACTAATAAATGTGTCTTAAATTGTTGGTTAATCTGAAATTTGATCTTTACCAAAAACTATGCTTTGACAAATGAATTTTTCGTAGCTGGAATCTGATTTTCTGAATCGCATCAGGAAAAATTCTTCTTCTGGAGTTAATTGCACATACAGGAGTACTGACAGCTCTGTTATGAAACCTCACTTGACATTTCTTCTTTTCTGTGTTTTTCAGCAAACAATTTCTGATACTATACATACAGCTTTCATTAGTTCTTTATATAAAATGTATTTGAACTCTTGGTAATTCGTCAGCTTAGCAGAGTTAGTTACTGCCAGCAGTTGTTTTCTGGTAATAATGGTATCAATTCTCTATGCACTATAAACCCTGATCTTATAGTTTAGATTCAAAACTTCAATAGCAAACTTTTCAGTTTATTAAATTTCTCTCAACCTCTGTAAATCTCTGAATTTTAATGCAATCCAGTCCTGACACCATTTCCATGGATTTCGATCACACCTTCACAACCTCAAATTAGACCTCTTTGATGTCTTCATCCAAGCATATTGATTGCTAAACACTCATGGCAGTTTCAAGATAAGATCATTTTCAATCTAAAAGTGCAGTGTAAGTTCATCAGTTATACTCTATGCATCACAACACCAAAAAGGCTTCTACTTTAGAGTCTAAATATATCGAGGATTTTCTGCAGAGAGAAGATATATGGCTCTGCAAAGAACATATCTAATCCCCTCCCAGCAACTGGAAGTTGTTGTCATATGGTTCAGATTATCTCGATGATCCTGTCACCTACGGGTCCATTGCAGGTGCTTCTGATTGCATGGCTATCACTCATGGCTATCACTCAGCAAGAGCCAGGCTATGCAGTAAACAAGATCTACCAATTGATAGCACAGCCCTTAAACTCTCAGTCAAATGGATTCTTAGATATCTTCCTGGTAGTACGCTAGCCCTCAGTCTTGCCTTGCAGCCTGCTTTAACTAGTTTTCCTCTCACTCTGCAAAAAATTTGCCATGCTGATTGGGCCTCTCATGTTGATGACAGAAGGTCCACATCTGAAGCTTGTAGTTGTGTGTTCCTTGCCTTGGCAGCCTCTGAAGTCCATTGGGTCTAGTCACTTCTGCAAGGACCCCAAATTCAGCTTCCTACTCCAGCCATCTATCCATGACAATTGAAGCATTGTTGCTTTAAGCCATAATTCAGTTCAGTATTATCGGACCAATCCCATGGAATTAGACATTTGTTATTGTCTGATTAAAGGTTCTTACCAAGTCACTCATTCTTTCCTAGTTTTTGTCTGATTGTTTTTGTCCCATTCACTTCTCCACCAAAGGCTGTATTATTTTCACATAAACAACATATAAACATTTACCAAGAAAAATATTAGATAACCCGGCTCCTAAAGGTAAATACAAAAGGGATGGAGCATCAGTAGCAGCATGAACACTACAAAAGTTAAAATAAAAGCAACAACAGTGAATACTCGAGATGTAGATACTTGCCTGACGTGCAGATGCTTGTGATATCCAAGAAGGTAGAAGACAAGGTGTGTTATTCAAAGCATCATACGTGGTCTCTTTTGCTTTTCCACAATCGACCACAAAAACTATGTCATTGATTGTTATACTTGCCTCAGCCATATTTGTAGCAAGTATTACTTTCCTTATATTTGGAGGTGGTTTCTCAAATATGAGTTTCTACAAAGAATACATAATGCAGGATTTTAAATAATTTAACTCTAGACAACGTGATAGAATCAAATTAGCAGGGAAAAAGAATACTCAATTATCAGTACAATGCACTTACAAGCAGAACATGAGATAAATATTCTATTATCATCATAAACCTCAGTACTATCTACCATCAATTAATTTATGATCAATTAGATTGATTCTATATTTATGTTAACGGTATAAAATAGAGTAACTTTATATTCCGTTATTATATTCTCTCCCCAATAAATTGAATGCTTCAGTTGTAATTTAAACAAACAGAATTCATCATATACCTTCTCAGTTTCTCTCTTCTCAAAAAAAAAAGGTACATGAAAACAGATAACTTTTTAAATAAGAGAGCAAGAAAAATGAATTGCAAATTAATGACAGGGTCTAAGAAGGCATTCCCAGAAACATACATTACAAGACTTGATTTTGAACCCAGAAATTCTAATAATGTGGTATGCCTATCATATAACAAGATACAAAATGATAAGTGGATCCATATTTATTTATGTTTGCTGTTTTCTTCCCATCCAGCCTCCTCCTAATCTACTTTCTCCTTTTTCCTTAATACAAATTATTATCCTATACAAAAACTGTTAGAATAATGAGAGCTGACTACGGGCAGTTGACGGTCAATTAGTCCACTAGTGTTAGAATGGTTATAGAAAACGGGACACTAAATTAGAGTGGGTTAGATAGTTTATGCATGAAGAGAGAAATCATTTCTGAAGGGCAAATGAGAAATGCCTGGAGAAGAGATTAATATTTTTTGCTGTGTACATTTTTCGCTCAATCAATGATATCATTGTTCCCTTATCTCTATTTTCCTCTTTGGTTCCTAACAACATGGTAGTCAAAATCGCAATCCAGAATGTAAGATCATACGAGTCTACAATATTCTACTGTCTCCGATCTTGCTTCAGTTAAAACTCACGTTCTTCACAGATTATAGTGGATCGCCATTGTAAATCGCAACTTGTGTAGGAGTGGCAATTCTCGCAATGCACTCCCTCCCAATGGCAAGGGAGAAGCTGACAGAGCTCATGGTGGTGCTTCTCTCGACAACGTCACCTCTCTGGCAGCACCTCTATCAACGATGACTAGCAGCAGCGACTCTCACGGCCTCAACTTGCCTTTTAATGGCAACCTCGACACTGGCCTTGCTGCAAAACTCTTTGTGAAGGGTGGTGGGAAACAGCTCTAAGGTTTTTCTTAATGGGTTGAAATTGTTTTCTAACCTATAAAGAGCCCATTTAAGCCCAACTACTTAAAACTGTTACTGCACCCAAAGAATAACAAAAAAAAGATGCCTCTCTAGAAACAGCCCTTGTTGAACTGGGAAAAAAAAAAGTGACTCTGTTAAAACTGGCATGCACTGACAATATAAAAGAGTGACTCCCTCTCTTTGCACAAGTGAAAAGCCTGCTCTCCCTTCACTAAAACATGTTTAGACTACCGCTCTTACATCTCCAAATTACAGAAATTTTCACTTTTTTTTTCAGCTATTTAATGATGATGTACTATTTTATTTTCTATATTATAAAATTCAGTTATAAATTTTGAGTGGCCTAAAATGATTTTTTGGGTGAATATAAATCATGAATAAATGGAGATGCAATAGCACACCCAAAGGATCCAACAAAGGAAATAATCAACCTGTTCTGAAGTTGCCATTGAACCATGACACGTTAGAAGTAGAATCCTATTGGGATCTCCTAAAAGAGGATGTGCTTTAAGTTGATCTCTTAGAGAACTTATATCCTCCCATCCGGTCATAAACACTAAGACAGCACCTGGACGTTCCTTCCGACATATATGGCATAGAACAGCCTCAATGAGATTGAACCCTATGCAGTCAGGTGCCCAAGATGCCACTGAATCACGTGCCCTGGAGCTGTAGTTCTCAAAGCTTGATTTTGAAAGAGCATCCTATTCAACAGTATGAAAATCAAAAGTTAATTTTTCCAACATAATTCAGTTTCGGTTTCTAAGACAAACAAAAAACAGAGAACTGCAAAATATTACTAAAATATAGGGGTGGAAATTGCATAAAAGTCACCACTTAATGTTTTTTATTTTCCTAGTAGTTAACCACGTTCGATGTATCTTATGAAGTTGTGATAATTTAATTGTTCTCTTTGTTGAAGTATAATGTCTTTATTTTATTATTAATATATTGTTAGGATTTTCTTAGGGGCTTCCCGCCCTTTACCTTTCAGAACTAGTGTCTTCTATATATACAGTAGTAAGTTGTATTAGTAAGAAGTTAATCAAAATATAAAAGTTTTCATTTTCTTTCAACTTTAAGTCTCTTGAAAATAGCTGAAGCTATTTATCACCTATGTAACCCTTTTGATTATAAATAGATCAATATACTGCGTGGAAAGTCAATCTCAGGCCAAAAAAAAAAGAATACCTACATTATTTTGGGCAACACAGAAGTTAAACATATATGCAATTGAAAATATAAACGCTCTATGTCATCACTGTTGTGATAAAAATATTGGTGGCAAGATTGAGAATAAAATTTTGTTTCGGCACCAAAATAAGCAATAATTGGGAATCTTGTTAATAGGATATTAAGTGTACTACTAGAAGATGTTAGAAGCTGTTAGAAGCTGTTAGAAGGTATTAGAAGGTTCAAGAGATCTCTTTGTAATTATTACTTTGGGGTTAGAATTCTCTATATATAGAGGTTAATGTACTATTTAAAATAAACCAATTGAATAGAAATCCTCTTTCTTTCAGATTAATCCTTTCAAATGGGAGGATATACAATATCTTTCTATCTTCCTTAATCTTTATTCGATTTTTCCATCTCCTTCCAACCCACCCAATGCAATGAAATATAGATGAGGAAATGAAACCAGAATGAAGAGAATGGTAACTTTGCTATCACATTAATAAGTTAAGAAGAGAATGGTAACTATTCTATCACATCAATAAGTTAAATGTACAAGAGAATGAAAACATCCCAACCCAAACCACTCATTTGTTGTTGACAGACATGGTGATAGGATCTAATATCAATTGAATGTCTACTAAACATTTTCCAGTACATTTTCAGACTAAACATTTCTATCTTCCGAGATTGCACAAACGCACAGAAAAATCATGAAGAGAGATTCTTAAGCATCAATTGAACTTGTACATATTAAAGGCCAAATGTTTAAGGTTGCGGCACACCTCAACAAGAGAAGTGATCTGATTTTTCCTCTTCCGTGGTGCTAATTGCTTTTGTGTTTTCCACAGTTTCTCTTGACCATAATCATCAATTTGGTTGAAGGAAGTCAACTTGTATCCAGTCATTTCTAACACATCTTCTAAAAAGTGAGCTCTAACAGGATAGGTGAAACCCTGGGTAATGGAAACAAAACAATTGAAACCACCTCGTTCTATGAATAAACATTGCAAAAAACAGAAGAAAAAAAAAACTTACAACAAAAGAGCATGTATTGCATGAAATGGTTGAATCATTGCAAGTATATCATTTAGCATCTAATAAACATTACAAAAACATTTTCAGCAATTTGTTTCTTTTTTCCTTTTCTTTCTTCAATTATCATCAGAGAAACTGAAGTCATAGAAGCTAGAAAACATTGTTAAAAGGAAAAGGAACTACAGAAACCTTACTGAATGCAACCTATTTGATTATTCTAGTGATTTGCTTTCATTCTTCTTAAACAGGTCTTCATATAAACACTCACTGTATACACCATATCTGGCAATTCTATTGCCCTATTTTCCTTCTTCTGGAACCAAGGCTCCAAACACACTCACTTAAAATATATGGCATGTTAGTAACTTACCGTTACTCTTTCTTGTCCTTCTGAGATATAGGTTTCATGCGGTCACTTTATGAGACCATTAAGGCTAAGAAGGGGAAGAATGACATCACAAGATAACATTTTGGTATCCTTGGCAATTATAAAGTCAAAATTAAGGTCCAATATCCACAATGTGGGGCACTGCACTCAGGCTGAAGAACCATTCAGTAGGATAGAGGCACCCAATGAATTAAGACTAATGAATTTTGGAAAATGTTGGCATGCTATCATTGGAGTTTACTTTTCCTTAGTCCTATGTGAAATTTAAGCAGCATTTGACATTTATGAGTATTATCTTGGTATATTGTTGAACAGTGTATATATTTAAGCTTCTTATTGACGAATCTCTGAATCATACCATGTCTTACTATTCATTCACATTTCAGACATTGATCAAACAATCCTAGATGTGATTCACCATGAGTTTGACATCTATGTTAATAACTGTTTTATGGCTATAGGAAGATAAGCTAACCACACTCTAAACCTTGCCCCCAACAATGGAATATATAGCAGCTTAAAAAATGTCTTAAATGCATTAAAGATCAAGCACAAATTTGAACATACAAACTGCATGTACTCACTCATCCACCCAATCACTACCATACCATGCCTAGCATACAACAATTTGAATGTCAACATTAGTAAACATTTAATTGCCTATGCACGAGCTTCTATCATTTGGAGTAATTGAAGTTCAACTGTCAACACAAATAAAAGCTCAACTACAAACTAGAGGATCATCTTACCGGAATTCGAAATGTAGGAGCACCTCCAAAATAATTTGAAAATAGCTCAGCATTCAAGGTGGCACTCATTAAAACCAACCTTAAATCCCTACGCCGTGGAAGCAGATCCTTTAGCACAATCAATAAGAAGTCTGAGACAAACACAAACCAACCGCCAAAAGCATAAGTCTTCTTAAATACTTCTTTGGCATTATATAAGGCATTAACTGATATTAGATTGTCAGTCAGGAACTACCTTCATTCATGCCTCTTTCATGAATTTCATCCACAAAAACATGGGTTATACCATTCAGATTACGATCACTGAGCAACCTTCTAAGTAATATACCACTGGTGCAAAATAGAAGATGGGTGTTTTTCCCTTTCATTCCTTCTAATCGAACTTTGAAGCCCACCTATCAAAAAACCTCTGTTGTGGTATAGCAGCAAGAACAAAGATATTCCCAATTTTAAAATCCCATTCAAAAGAAAAAAGAGTATTTTATGAATCTTATATTTTCTTCATGAATAATATGTGCATCTAAGTTTTCTTTAGATTTACATGTATCTGAGTTTTGGTCCATTTCAAGAAAAGCAGAGCTTACTGTTTCACCAAGAGGCTCTCCACGCTCGGCTGACACTCTCTCAGAAACTGCCATGGCTGATATTCTTCGAGGCTGGGTGCAAATAATGTTACAAAATGCTCCACGGCCAGACTCTATCTGTGATTCTAATACATATTGAGGAATTTGAGTGGTTTTACCACAGCCAGTCTCTCCAGATATAACTATCACCTAGATCATTATTCATTAAATAAGGTATCAATTATGAATACATAACCTCAACTGAGTTCATACATTCAGTTCAATCATAGTGAAAACCATAGACGGTGATAACATGTTTGATCTGAAAATTACTAGACGGATTGAATAAGGACAGATTGAATTTCACTGAGTAAAATTCAATAAAATGGCATAATGATAAGGTTGTAGAGCTGTTAAAAGTAACCTGCTGCTCATCTCAAGCCTTCCCATCATTTTGAAAAATTATATTAAGTGCATAGCATCTATTAATTTTAAGTCAGATGAAAATACCAAACTAATCATTCAAGGAAGAGGACAAAGGACAGATTATAAATCAATTTTAAAAAATGTTCGATAAAGGGCATGAAAAGACCAATAAAACAAATTTAAATACCAAAAAAGAAAAATGTGATCTAATTTTGATATGCCTTTCATTGCAAATTTTTCCATAGGGTGTAGTGCTTATTTCAAGGACCTATTAGTGTATTTTAAGTGTTGGTTCAGTTCAATTCAGCTTAAGTTTACCTACTTTTCAGCTGCGGTTAATGCCTGTATGGTAGACAAAGACCTAATTGATCTAGATTTTAGATCATTAAAATCTAACTAAAATACTAAGTGTCAAAGTCCAGTTTCATTCTTCAGTTCTTATCTGTTTATTTTTTATAATGATGTCCTAAAAACCTTGTGGGATTATGGATAGTCCATACAGTGTTTGGTTTTCAAAGTTCAGAGTCCTAAAGATGTGCTGATAGCTAACCTGGCACATATGTAATGAATCACAATTAGCAAGCATACCTGATTGTGTGCTATAGCTTGAAGTAAACCTTGCTTTTCCATAAATGATGGTAGAGACTTCCGGAACTCCAACATCTTCCTGCCTTCAGGTGATTCCTGTACTCAAAAAAGTATAATATATATAGTTTAGAGCCAAAAGTATGCAAATTATTTCAAGAACCTTCTGCTTCATTAAAAAGAATAAAAAGCCATAGGTAAAATAAATTGTATTTTTGGAAATCTCAATTCACTAAAAAATGTTTGTTGGCTTAAAAGATAGGGATAATGTAAGAAGCCCATTATGCAGACTCGATAAAACTTACAGAAACCACATGTACCATACTCATATACCAAGAATCAGCATAGCTCTATGCAACACTACACACTTGTATCTTGACTCTGTGTGCATCTATACACAACCATTTTAACTATGTGGCTCTAGAGTGCTTAATGGCATGAAAATATCTTATGTTCATAGAAGTTGGGCATTTTAAAAACAACAAAAATATTATTATTTGTTTGTAAGATAGCTAAAGTAAAACTTGCGTACGAGCAACCAACTCCAAACTTCATTTGCAAGCTTTTAATACGAACATGCAAACATCCGATTGGTAAGCCTTCAGATAAATCATGAATATTCAAATTTGTATAGCAATTAATACTAAGTTCTTCCATTTGTCAACACACAAGCTTGCTAGCCAGGAAGACAGCAGCAATAGTATCATTTATGACCAAGTAACCAATTTTAGTATCGGAAAAAGAAAAGGAAAGTTGTTCCTTTTTTCCAATACAATAAGAAAAAGGAAGACAAATAATTTGCTACAGAACGGACTGTACAACAGTGGTTGTTGGCCAAGCTAGAAAATTAGAACCTAGTCTCGTGGTACAATTTAATCTTCAGTGTGAGTAATTGTGTATAAGATATAATATATGCAAGGACAAAAATATTTTTTTATTATAAGTTAGAATAACCACACAAACAAACTAATAATTTCGGAATGAAATTAGTGCACAAAAGAAAATTAACAAATTACAAAAGTAAACCCAACAAACACAGACTCTTAATTGTGACTAATTCATGCATGTGTGATACCAAACAAAATCTAACAGGAAAATTCAAGAAATCAAACAAAACCTGCCAAGCTCTTTGCATATTGCGCATCCTCAAACTCCTCTTTTGGAGAACCTTTTCCATGACAGATTCATCCACAAAAGAATCATCATTTTCGTTAATGTCTATTTCTTTAACTTGATTGGTGGAGTTCCCATCATCCAGGCTGGCACTTGTCTTTGCAGAATCTAACTGAAGTCTATCAAGGTACTCCTGCAGCAAACCCTCAACCCTCCTTTGCAAGCTTAGTGGAATCACCACCTGTGACAACGGAATGTAGGAGAATTATTTTTCTAGGATACAACCAATCCTAATACAAATTGAAGTTTTCTACCCACCGGTTGTGGCAAAGCTATTACCTCTCTTTGTGGACGTTTGTCATCCAAATCTGGACGGTAGTTGGGAAGAGGCACCTTGCTTGCAACGACCACTTTTCCAAACAACTCACTGTGCATTATGATAACCAACACGAATCATTGATTAAAAACAAAAAGACGCAGATTCTTTAAAAAGTCTGAATATCTCTTAAAGTCAATGAGTCTTTATTTTTCCTCTCATTTCACAAAGCATGAATGTGTATTATTTTACCTGTATAGCCCCATTCTTTTGGCAAGGTTAGCTATCTGTTCATAGTCCCTCCTATCTTTTTTATCTCTTGATACAATTTCCTGGTCCTTTTCGCTGCGTAACAGCATGCTGAGTTTCCATTTCCACTCGTCTACATTGGCCACCGTAGACGATACCTACAATAACCATTACATTTTCTCAGAAATAGTAGCCCTGTACCAGAACAGACCATGATTTTCAGAACCTACTGAGTACAAAAAAATAGATTCCATTTATTCCAAATTGAACCTTAATCAAATTCCATCTCCGATTGAAAAACCTCAGCATTTGTAACCAAAGTTTTTGTTTTTACAGAACTGCAAATGTAGAAAGCATATTCATAACCAGTTCATAGGTATTAAAATATAGTTAACTTCAACTGTATTATTTTTCAATTTAATCATTGCAATCAAAACATACTAACATAACTAGACAAAGCGAACTTCAAATACCTAAAGAAAAATAAAATCACTTTCACCAAAACGACACGTGAAACATCTAACTAAGCATATTAGATAAGCAATAAAATTTGAAAGAAAAAACAGAGAGAGAAAGAGAGAGAGAGAGAAAAGAAGAACCTGCTGGTTCTCAAAGTCACCGTCGTATTCATCATCGGAAAACTGTTCGAGGGAATAGTAGCTGGAGAAGAGGCGAGTGGTGGCGACGGAATTCGCATTTCGTATGGAAGAAGGGGAAAACCTGAAGAGTGGCGTTGAGGTTGGAGAAGAAGAAGCGACGCAGTGACACGTGAGGTGGTGAAGTTGAAGGGACTTGGCACGTGCTATAAGCAGAGACACTGCAAACTTTGAACTGCGCATCGTTGCAGAGGCATTGCGGTGTTGCTTTGATAGTGTCGCAATGGAGTTTGAAATGTGAAGAGATTCGTCCAATCGGTCTCTATCAACCCGACCCGTTTTAAGTTTTGGGTTGTTTTAGGGTTGGGTCGGACTACACCGAGCGTGAATACATACAATGAAAAAGGGGTATGCATAGCTTTTCTTATTCAATTAGGTAAACTTAAGAAAAAATTTATTTAAATAAATAGATTAATTTATTAATGTATAATACACCCTTTAATTAAGTTTATTATTTCTAGTTTATTGGATGAGATTAATTTATTAATATAATACATCTTTAATTAAATTTATTATTTTTAGCGTGTGGGATGAGTCTTTTCTTCACAACAATGGTTCTTCTTCTAATTATTGTTTTTGAGTTTAATTCTTATTCATCAAAACTAATTGGAATACTTGATAAAGGTTCTTCAATATCAAAGTCTCTTGAGATTCTAAGATTAATAAATGCATAATTAATGTGTAACCAACCACCTTATTTCGAATATCTATTTATAAATTTTTGTGATGGGTTTTTATTAAGGTCGGTCCAATTACATCACAAACATGACTAATCGTGATTAAGCCATTAATAAAAATGGTTTTTCAAGTTGATCCGCTTTTACCTTGATCGTTTGGTCGATATGAAGGTTTGATTGTTTGTTCTAAGGTTCGGTTCTTGAAAAGGCAAGAATATAAGAGGAGGTTTGGAAAGGAAGAGAGGAGATAATTGATCGAGGTCGTACCCGAATCAAATTTAATATTCAATTAAATGCAGTATAGACTAGGAAATGACTCCTGGGTTGTCTCTCAAGGACCAAACATTAGTTTAGTCATTAGATCAAACACTTAGTGGGGGGTTTTGTGAAGAGATTTTATGAACTGAAATAAACTAACTAAAGTACAGATTTAAAACAGTTGATCACTAGCTCAATTACATTGTTTTCAATCACATATTAACAACAGTTTACCGCTCCTCTAACCCTTAAACCAAAAGAGTTAGTCAACTAAGTGAAGATTAATCCTATTGTCATAAAAGTGAATTAAGCAAACGCAATGCTCACATTCAATCAATTCTGCACCACATAGTTTCATGAACTAAGCGAAGATTAAACGTCATTTGGGCAACTAAGCGTATACCCAATTGCAAGTACACAAACAGATTCAATATTGAGCGAGACAAGAGCAACGAAATGACAATCAAAGTCCACAATTCTCATGGAAACGATGCAATTTCACTAATGACCAACAAAGCACACTTAACCTATCATTAAAACATAATTACCACAGCAAAACAAAATTGAAAACATTGAAGAAAATGCGGAACTAAAATCTGGAACGAAACATCAAGCACAGAAACACAATTGAAATTGAAATGCAAACTTAAATCAAAAATGGAAAACATAAATGCAATTGGGAAACGTAAATGGGCAGCCATGAAAGAGGGCAAAACAAAAGTTCATAGAATACTATGTAATTGAAAACGAGAATGAAGGAAAAAGACAAAATGGAAATGTAATTGCAATTAAAAACAAGATTCAATACAATAAAGGAGGAAAGGAAAGAACACAAAACCTAAAACCCCCCAACAAGGGGGCTAGAAACGTCCCAAGCTCTACATCTAAGAAGAAGAAAAACAAAGATGACGGAGAGAGAATGACCCTAAATCTAAATTAGGGTTTATAAAACCCAAAAGACAAAAATGCCCTTCCTATGGGCTTCTCCTAAATGTTGACCAAAAATGGGTCCAAAGTCATAAAGTTTCACTAAATTACATTATGAACGAAATTAAACTATAATGTTGACGTGGGTAATGGAAAATGACGTGGCCACACTCCTTTTGTCCCAAAATATGATTCCAAAATTGTCTTGCAAATAATAATTGGAATAATTAGGCCCAAATAATTCAAATTAACGAAAATAAGAATTAGTAGTCCAATTAAGCCCAAATAGTGAAAATGAGACAATAATGAAGAATTAAACACAATTTTTTAATACAATTCGGTGTGGAAAACTAAGTGAGTAGTACAAAATATTGATTCATCAACAATTCTGAAAAGGTTAAAGAGAAAGTATCACTAGTGCAAAAACAACTTATAACGTCATGCGTTTAACGTCGAACCACTCAATAGCCAACGTTAAAAATGACCAGTGGTACTTTTGTAAATAAATGCAATTATTAAACGTCATTTAGAATTGTAATTTGACGTAAAAGAATATAAAACGTCGAATGCCTTAGCGTTAGACGTTAAAAGGTTAGTGAATTCAAAAAAAAAAATTGAGCGGGAGATTGAAAATTCAATCACTTTATCTTAGCACACAACACCCTTTTCTCTGCTCAAACTTTTTCGAACGAAGTTTGACGACCATCACATGTAATCTTTCTTTCATCTGATACAAATGCATGTTAATTAACTACTTTAGGTATGATTTTCATTTGTTTTCACCGATTATTTTCGTGTTCTTGTCCTTCATAGCCACATTCTACTTTCTCTCTCACTGGTGGCAACACTTTATTCCGATGAACCGAGGTTAGTTCTCGTTTTCATTTTCGTTTTGAAGAACTTATTTGTTGATAACTTGTTTGTTATTATTTTGTTGAACTTGTTTGATGTTGTTGTTGTTTGGTTGAACTTGTTTGTTATTATTGTTTGATGTTTGATTGAACTTCTTTGTTGTTTGTTATTGTTCTTTGATTGATCCTATATTACTGTTCATAGTTCATGCTTTATAAAATACCAAAAACTAAAAATTGTTGTTTTTTCTGCTTTTCAAGTCTCATAGAGCTGTAAAAGAGGATCACAATTATTTAAAAAAATTAAAAAAAAATTGATTAACGTCGTATATTGACAAAATTCGACATTATTTAACATCGTATATTGACAAAATTCGACGTTAAATAACGTTGTATATCGACAAAATTCGACGTTAAATTAACATCGAATTTTTTAAATTCGACGTCAATTTAAGGTCTCCTGATTAGAGCCGTCAAAATGGGTCACAACCACGGGTTCAGGCTGGGTTAGGTTTGAAAAATACAACCCACTTATGTGGGTCAGATTTCAACCCGGCTCATTTAGACCCAACTCATGCGGGTTGAACCCGTGGTGAGCCGGGTTGGCCTACCAACCCACCTACCTAATTTTATTTTTTTAATTTATTATTTTATTTATGAAACCCTACAAAATAAAATACTTTCTTCACTCACTGTGTATACAAAAAAAGTAACCTCTGATCTCACAAATCACTCTCACGATACTTGCTCTCATTTAACGGTGCTCTCACCCTCACTTCACTGAAATTCTTCAAGGAGCAGGTAAAACACTCTTCATTTTTTCTTCTCTTTTCTCCACATTTTTCTTTTCTCACTTCTCTTTCTTTTTTTTTCAAAAACCTTATAATGACAAAAATAGGGGTTTGCGAATTTGTTTTTTTGTTTTGGGGGATTTGAAGACATGGAATGATTTTTTCATGTTCTGACATGCTTGTATAAGATTTTGTTCATTTTATTTAAACAATTTGAGTATACATTATTTGAACAAGCTCTTTTTGATATATTTGAATTTGGGAAATTATGTTACAGATTAAATTATTAATTTTTTGTTGATGTTGTTGAGTACTGATTCTTTTTTTTTTACTAATATTTTTTTATTGATTGTCGGAATTGTTCTGATATTAGGAAAATCTCTATTAGTGAATTTGGAGACAACAAGAACAAGGGTCAAGGGTTATAACAAGAACAAAAAATGATGAATATAAGAAACTTATTTGTATGGTTTTTGTGTTTGTTTTTGAATGACATTTGAATTATATTGTACTTTTTATTATTATTTTGAATTGTCTTTAACATAATTTTTTGGAAGTGAAAATTGTTTAAATTTAAATTACAGAAAGTTTGCATTTTTTTTATTTTAAAAAAATGTAATTAAATGGGCTAGTGAGCCAACCCGTGGTGGGTCGGGCCGGGTTCAAGGTTTTCTGGCTCGCTAATAAATGAGCTGGGTTGGGTTGACTCACTAAGTGACCAACCCGTGGTGGGCCGGACCGGGTCAAGCCGGGTTACCCGTTTTGACAGCTCTACTCCTGATATAACGTCGTTATCGAATTCGATGTGAAAGGCAAAAAATATTCGAAGTTATACGCTATTTTTGTACTAGTGCAAGAGCAAAAAAGAAAGAGACC
Organism: Vigna radiata var. radiata; assembly: GCF_000741045.1. Lineage (NCBI taxonomy): Eukaryota > Viridiplantae > Streptophyta > Magnoliopsida > Fabales > Fabaceae > Vigna > Vigna radiata. The sequence continues at coordinate 84,511 of NW_014542622.1, forward strand.
TTGAGACTGAAAGCTCTAGGCAAAAGAAGGAAGCTTATCCAAGTAAGGGGTGTTAAGCTAGGTCTACTTTTTCTATATGAGTGTTGTCATGGTGCATTCTCATCTTTGTTTTTGTTCTTGAAGTTATGTTAAGGGTATACATGATTGTTGGGGTGTATTGGGTTTCTGAATTTGTTCAAGTAAATGTATAATGCTACACTTTAAACAATGCATCATCGGGGTATGTAAGGATCAAGGTTTGTTGAATATAGTTATGTTGGTCTGAATGTATAAGGGATATCCTTTGGGGTAAGGGGTTAATTGTTGAGATTGTTGACAACACAATTTCTATATCAATCTAGTTTTTTATGATGACAACACATTGCTTAATAACAAGTACATGTTGTTGTTGCATTACATGTTCTTATGCTGATTAAATTGTAATATCTATTGAACATGTGTGTGTGTATGATGAGTCAATATTTTCTTGACTTTGCTTAGTTTATTGTGCTAGAATTAATCAGGGAATTGTGCTTAATTGTCCGGTATTTTCCCGTTTTTCCTAATAGTGCTTAATTTGACCGAAAATTCTAATTTTAATTAATTTGAATATTTTGAGCTAATTATTTGCATTATTAATTGCAGGGAAAATTTTGGAGATACAATTTGGAGCATTGGCAAGGAGACAAAATAATTCAAGACTCTCAAATTAGACATTTTAAATTTTAGTTATATTGTAATTTAATTGTTTAAACTTTTTGGACAAACTTTTGCACATTGGGCCATTAAAAATATGAGGGGCCCAAAGATTGTAGGACACTTGGCACCTAGGGTTTCCTTTTATTTTTTTAGGGTGGACCCCACCCATTTTTAGGAGGACACACGTCCCTAGCTAGGGTGACCAACCGTCACACTTCAATTTTTTTGGCTGGGAACGCTTTCTTTGATGAAGGTTGAAAAACAATGATTTTCATATGTCAATTTGGACCAAATTACACCCTTTACTACTCGGAATGAGCTTAGAATCAAGCAAAACTCAATAAATGAGTCTGAAGAGAGTCGAAAGTTGTTTTAAGCGATTTTATGCTTATTTTGCATTGTTTTGTAGCTAATTTGAGAAAAGTAAGAATGGAGTTGAAGATACAGGTCGTTGACTTAAGAAAAGAGCAGAAAAATGAAGTTTTGAAGAGTCAACGTACCGCCCAATGGCACACTTAAACCGCCGGGCGGTCCAGGACGAGGAGTAGGCAGTATTTCACGTTGAGAGAAACCGCCGGGCGGTGGCATGGGAAACCGCCGGGCGGTGGCGATTGCCGCCGGGCGGTGGCGACAGGTTGTGGCAAACCGTTGGGCGGCACACTCAAACCGCCCGGCGGTAGCACGCTGGACTTGGGCCTGATTTTGACGTACTCCTCACCTATAAATACCCCTACTACGAATTCAGAGTCATTCTTTTGACAGGGGAAGACGGCCAGACCTAATTTTACTCTCTGGAGAGGATCTCTTGGATGCTTAGGCTCCTTTTCATCTTTTCTAGGGTTTGCTCTTTCATTCTTCTTCCATTTTTCATCTAGTTTCACC
>NW_014542622.1:86575-102856 GCF_000741045.1 Vigna radiata var. radiata
ATGTAAGAGAGAGTGGAATAGATGAAATTGTTAGTACCCAACAACATCCATCCATCCATTGTTTTCACTTGTTAATTGAATCAACATTTATTTTGCATGTTAATATTTTTGCTCTCAAACCCAATTTATTAATTTTAATTTCTCAAGTCTTATTATTTTAATTCACGCGAACGAGGAAGCCATACGAGTCTCTTTGGAAAACGATACTTGGTCTTACCATTTATATTACTTGTACGATTTGGTACACTTGTCAATCCGTCAACATTCTCCAGGGAGCTTTTCTTTTCTTTAAACCATGTTTACACTCTGGGAATTTGGCTGAAGCATGTGTATTTTGCTACATTTAATATGCTGAATGAAGGGAGTTTCAACACCTTTTTTTAAGTGAATTATTTTTCAGCATTTTATGATTGCAGCTTTATATACTTGGATCATTTACCTTGGGAAGAGCACGTTTTAGTTTCAATTGCTGGAAAATGAAACAGAGAGATGCATTTACTTTATTATTATAGTGAAGAAACGCTGATTGTAGTAGAATTTTATTCCAGAAAACAAAGGCACACGGTCACGGTTTTGTGTTCAGCACAATTCGTTATTCTATTTTCTTTTTCTCGGAGCAAGCTGCACACAAGCTCGTTGCCATTTGAAGTTGGGCTGCCACGTTTAGCTTTTGAAGAGGAAAATTTGCTTTTTGCTTCTTGAAAAAAAAAAGGGTGAGGCGCTTATTCATTCCTTCACGGAGCTGCAGTGACGTGCTTGCTGGAATGATTTTTTTTTTTTTAGCTTGGGGAAGGCGCTAATTTACTTTTTGAAAGGAAGCACCTAACGGGTTACATCCAGGAGCTCATGTCCTGCAGCAGCACACACACGTGATTGTTTTTCTTTGTTCTTTGATGGAGAAAATGGTGATTTTCTTTTAGCACATAGCTGATTTCAATTCCTTTGAAGTGCTGCACGGTAATTAGATATTCAAGTAGAAAAGCACACAGCTGCACGGTCAAATTGCTCATGCTTTCTTTTAGAGTTTTTCTATGATGAATTGCCTTTTTATTTCTTTTACTTTATGCATTGCATTTTCATTTCATTTTACGGTTCACGCACCTTAGCATCAAATGTTTTATTCAGTGTTTTCTTTTATTTTAATGATGTCTAGTATTTTTGGTAGTTTTAATTTAACTGTCATGTTAGCTTAGGTTAGTTGGTTGGTCGTTAACAAAATTATATTGCTTCCTTGAGATTTCTTGGACTATCTTTATGTTTATTTTGCTCTGCCTGGCACTCTATGAAATCTGACTGTGTTCTTGCAACGGGTATACGCTTAGTTGCCTAGTTGGTGATTGCATATTCGCTTAGTTGATCAATCTGTATAAAACACTTTGGATGGACTAGGTGTATTGCGTTTGCTTAGTACGCGATTATGATAGCATAATTAGCCTTCGCTTAGTTGGTTAACTGTGTTGGATTAGAGGTTAGAGCAGTTTACTCATGAGACTCTTGCACTTTAATTGCCATACTGCTGCTTTGATTCTGCTTAATATTTAATCTGTTGCCTGCCTGCGATTAGGTATACGCTTAGTTGCCTAATCGGTGTCAATTCTTCGCTTAGTTGATTAGACTGTATGGTGGATGACTGATTCAATTTGTGCATTGCATTCGCTTAGTCTGTAATTTTGAAGACCGAATTAGCCTTCGCTTAGTTGGGTGATTCGTGTCGGATTTGGATTAGAGTAGTGTGCACTTGTCGTTGATCTGGGATAGGAAACATGGTAATTAAGTTAATGACCAACCGTTTCCATTTTGTCTTTGAAACCGCTTTTACATCTGTGTTTGCTTTTGTGTTTGCATCCGCGTTTTAATTTAATTCATTAGCAGTCATAAACATTTTCACAAACCTCCCCACTTCGTGTTGACCTAATTCTCAAACCACATTTGGTCCTTGAGAGACGACCTGGGATTCACTTCCTAGTCTATACTGCATTCTTTTATGCACATGAAATTTTGCATGGGGTGCGACACCCATCAATGTACTATGTTACATGTTCTTGTGTTGATTGATTGATATATTTCTGGAACATGTGTATATGCTTTAATGTGATGTGTGTCATGCATCATTTCATATGTTTCATTGCACATATTTTAAAGCAAGAAATCACAAGCACTTTTACGAACTTATTCTTATGCTACAAAGTTCTAGTACAGTGGACTACATCACTAATGGATTCAACTATGCTAAAACCTTTGTACAGATTTTGAGAATCAGTGCTATGTGAGATTTTGAGAAGAAAAGAATTTCAAAGTGTTTAACATTGTGATAGTCGACATTGTGGTTTACATATTCGACTGTATTTGTTGTTTGATTTGGAATTCTGTTATGCTTTTGCACTCTAACGACTATATTTTTAAAAGTTAGTTGAGCATTAATGACTTGGTCTACTATATTGAATATGTTTTGTTATTTGTTGACCATAGGCTACTAAGTTGACTAAACTGTTATAACCTTATAATACAGTCGACTAAATTAGTAGCACATTTGATTGAGAATCTGACTGTTTAACAGACATCTATAAATAGACTGAACACTAGTTTGTTCGCAAGACTTTTGACAATTTCATTTCTGTTTCAGATTTTCTCGTTACTCCAAGAATTCTCCAAGAAAATGGTGGTGATCTTTCTTGGAAGAGATTCAAAGAGGTGATTCAATTGTGCATTCATTGGCTGATCAACATATGCACAAGAAGGTGCTTATGTGATTGATCGTGTAGGCTTGACATCCTGTGAAGACTGTTGGAATTTTCTGAGAGGCTTGGCATCCTGTGAAGATTGCTGGAATTGGACCTGTTGTGATATAGGGGGATAGTTCACTTTGAGGATTGTTCAAAATGGTGTTGCAGATTGCAGAAGAGGGGATTCTTGTTGCAAGTCTGATGAAGATGAAGTTTTGATGATGCTCAAATCAAGTCAAGAGAAATCAAGATTCAAGAAGATCTTTTAAAGACTTGCATTGAGATGAAATTTTTTTGTAATAATTATAATTTAGTGTTTAGAACTTAGGTTCTTAGTGGTTTTTGATTCCATGTATCTTAGAATTATAGAACTTATGTTTAGAGTCAAAAACACATTGAATTAATCGATTGGACCTAGAATTAATCGATTAATAATAATAAAAACTGAAAACTTGAATTATTTATTGAATAATAGATTAAACTATCATTTACTCAATTAGCTAATCGATTAACAAGTAGATTAATCCATTAAATTTGATCGTTGGAGTTTTCTAGTCGTTGAACTAGCCGTTACACTCAATTTAATCGATTAGTTAATCGATTAAAAGCGTCAGATGGTAGAAAACGAAAAATGGAAGAGTCTTTGCTTGAGTCTATAAATAGACTCTCATTTTCCTTCAACAACAACTCTTCTCTTGTGATCTAGAACTCAGAAACCTTTAAGACTTGTGTGTTCTTGTTTGACTTGAGAAACTTGTGTTTGTGGAGCTGGTGAAGTGCTGCTACGGTGACACAAGAATAGTCGGTTCATCCTTGGTGCATCTAAGGAGGTACTTGGAAGAGGAAATCATCCTTTGTGAAGTATTTGAAGGAAGTGTTTCATCCTTTGTGAAGATTCAAAGGAGGTGTTCATCCTTCGTGAAGTATTCGAAGGAGGTGTTCTCGTTCCTTGGTGTCTCATCTTTTGTGGCTTCAAGAGAGGTGTTTTCTAAACTATTACAAATTGTATATGTGTGATTGTAGTTTGTAATAGTTTTGTGATTAGTGAACTATTTATCTTGTTTTGAGATAGGCGACTAAATGTAGGATTGGTAAGATCCGAACCAGGATAAAATCATCTGTGAAAATTTCTCTCAACCTTAGTCTCCTTATTTGTTATTATTATTTGCCTAGTAAGTTTAATTGAGTAGAAATTTAAAAGGCACACGTTTTTATTAAAGACCAATTCAACCCCCATCTTGGTTTGTTATCCCACACTAACCATTCCGCTACAGTCGCTCTGACAATTGGTACCAAAGCGTGCTTTGATAGTTATTCAAATGGCGGGATCATATCAAACTTTCGTAGAGGGTGCTTCTATTAATAGACCACCACTATTCACAGGTGAAAATTATGCATTTTGGAAGGTTAGAATGCAAATATTTATTGAGTCTATTGATTTTTATATTTGGGAAGTTATTGCATTTGGTCCTTTTGTTCCTACTAACAATATGCAGGAACCAAAGCCTTGTGTTCCCTAAACTAGTGAAGATAAGAAAAGGTTTCAAAATGATGTAAAAGCTCGTAATATTATTTCATCTACTTTAACTGTTGATGAGTTTTACGGGATTTCTGTTTGTAAGACTGCACAAGAAATGTGGGAAGTGCTGAGATTAACCCACAAAGGTACAAATGATGTAAAGAGAGCTAGAAAGAATACCTTAATCTAGGAATACGAAATGTTCAGGATGAAGCCAGGAGAAACAATATCAGATGTTCAGAAACGCTTCACCAACATCGTAAACCATCTCATTGGACTAGGTAAGTCTTTTGAAACTAATGAGCTTAATATAAAAATTTTAAAATCTTTAGATAGGTCTTGGCAACCAAAAGTGATTACAATTTCTGAGTCACAAAATCTTAACACAATGACTATGCTGACATTATTTGGAAAGTTGAAAGAGCATGAACTTGACTGTTAGAAATAGTGAAGCTTGTTTCTCAACACCAAGAGGGGGAGGGGGGGTTGAATTGGTGTTTTATAAACACGTGCACTTTTGAAATCTTTTTGTAGAATTAAAATGATCTTGAAATTTTTCTTGCGCAGTAAGCGAAATACGTATGCAATGAAAATGTAAAGAGATAAGGAAAGAAGATCAAACACAGTTTTTATCCTGGTTCGGCCTCAATGTCTACATCCAGTCACCATTCCAATCAACCACTGATTGAATGATATTTCACTATAATGATTAGAGAATTGCACCAAAGGTTTTATAGTGAACACGCTCTCACAATTTAAACACCTTTCCAACTCAAACAATCAAATATAGAAACAAATACACCTGCACACACAGAACCACGCGTTCCTGCTGCAGAATCCCTTGAGAATCTCCTCTCAAAGTCCAAGAGCTCCCCACTCTTCTTCCTGTTGCACACAAACAGGGAACAACAAAATCAACAAGTGCACAATTCTTTTCTGATCACAACAAATACACCTTCAGCAGTGGGAATTTGATCAGTCTGTCAAGCTCTCAATCTTCTCTCAAGAATCTGTCAAGGTTCTTCAAAATCTTTGCTTCTTGATTCTTGGAGCGTATGTGTAATCTGTAAAATCTTCCTGAGATCAAAACTATCAGATATGAAATTGTAAAAGTGATCAAAATCTTTCAGAATTACAAACAATGCGTCAATTTATAGTTACTGTCATATCAGACGCAAAGTAATCGGTTACGTTAGTAATGTAATCGGTTACATAAAACAGATGTAACAATATTACAATTAACTCAACTCTTAATTGAATGCTCAATTAATCTAATCGATTTGCATTTAATGTTAGTTAAACATATTTAAGAATATGATTGTTAAAGTAGTTATGACTAGCATGAAATCAGTTTTCAAAACATAATAGACTTAATTGATTACATAATGTGTGTAATCGATTAAGCTTTACACTTAAAACAGATTTTGAAAAAAATTTCTTCTCAAAAAGTCATCACAGCACATTTGAAAAGGATATATGCAAGCACGCGAGTTTTAATCGATTTAACAACCAATGTAATTGATTAAAACTAGCTATTTTGCCCTAGTTCAAAACATAAGTTGTCTAATGACCTTAATTGATTACTACAACACTGTAATCGATTATGTCATGCAAATATACTTTTGAGCTTGTGGTTTTCATTACACAGAAACATACAGTGTGCATAAACAGATATAATCACAATAGTATGCATAAACAACACAATATGTCCAACATATGCATTTAACACATCATGTGCATATAACACAGTAAGCATGTACATATTCCACATATGTAATTCATAACACAGAAACACTTTTCTATTGTGACATGACAACATTCATGTGTTGTTACTACTAATGTGTTATCATCATAAAAACAACATAACATGGATTGGGATCAGCGATCACATTGCTCCCACTATCAACAATCTCCCTTTTTTTTTATGATGAACAACCATGATTAATAAAACAACCATGATGTACAGTACACAATCAAAAATTGTTTCACACACTTTCAAACACAAACATATAGACACATATATGTCATACACATTCAACTATCTCATTCAATGTTCAATTATTTCTCTCCCTTTGGGCATTAGCAAAAAAGGATTTATCGCACAATGTAATTGAAACAGAGATGAACCCATAATTCAAATTCTCACTAGTTCAAACCCCTAAAAACTATAGTTCCAAACCAAACTAAACTCTACCTATCAACCACCAAACACCCTTACATCAGATTTCCTCAATTTAAATGCTTAGACAAGTCACAAAACATCTCACAACAGTCCCCAAATGCCACAAACCAGTTTACAATCCTTCTCTCACAATTTCACTACATAAAACCTCATTTTTCCTTCAAAACACTTTTAAACTTCAACTATAAACTTCACTTTCACTATAACTCACATTTCAACACCCAATATACACCCAACAAGTCTCAATTTACCTCATGACAATAACTAGACAATAATAGTTTACTCTTATTAGCCCTTGTTTCTCAAACTCACTCTTGAAAACCTCTCCTTTTTAGACTTGAAGCTAAAAACGTAACCATTTCTAATCACAACTACTTTGAATTCAAGTTCTAATAACAACACAACTTCATCAAACACCTTCATAATAGTATAACACATCAAGATCACACAATTTCAGTTACACTCAACATTATACCCTCCAAATTGACAATTAACAAACTTATAAAAAACCCAATCATAGTAATTTCTTCAGAATCAACAACCATTCATAGAGATAGACAATTATTAATATAACCATAACTAAAGCAAGAATCCTAGCTTCCCTTACCTTAGAAAACCCCTACAGCTCCAAAATCACCGACCGTTGCGTCCACTGCAAAGAACTTCTAGAAAAGCCTACAAATCATCGATTGGGGATTGGAGCCAAATCTTAGAACCTCAATTGAACCAATAATCAAGGAAGAGAATTTCTTGACACGTGCAAAATAGATTCTTTTTGCATGATAATGAACCGAAAAATACCAAAGAATAGAGTACAAACTTACTCTAAACAACAAATTGATCGGGTAGATAGGTAGACTTTGAGATCGTCTAGACACCTCCTAATCGTCAAACAGATGATCGAGGAGTTAGAACACTTAGAGAGATGTGAGAGGAAACAAAAAGAAAGAGTTCTAGAGAGATAGAGTGTGTTTTAACTAATGTGACGAGTTTAGAAAATTCTATTTATATTATGAAATTATTTTATAATAAAGTACTCGGTCTCATTATTTTAATACACCTACCAACTTTAATACTCTATTTCCTAGGTTCTTACATTTATTACTGTTCAATATTTTTTAAATAATTAAAAATGATAGAATTACTATTATTATTAATATCGAATTAAATATAATTAATTTCTATTATTTTATTAGAAATAGTTGTTATTTATTTTAGGGTTAACTATGTTTTTAGTCCCTTAACTTTTGTGCGTTTTTGGTTTTAGTCCCTCTTTCAAAATAAGGTACAATGTACTCCTCAATCTGTAGGAAACTTTGGTTTTAGTCCTCCAAAACTAACGCCGTTAAAAATCTGCTGATGTGTCTTACGTCTGCCCACGTGTGTTAACTGTTTTGCTGCCTCTCTCTTAACACGTGTCATTGCTTTTTTGCTGACATGTGTTAAGTAATATGGGGATTTTTAAACTTAGGGATTTTCACAGATCAGATTTAGGGATGAAATTGTTTCCTCTTTAATCTGGAATGAAATTGCTTCCTCTTTAATCTGGAATGAAATTGGTGCTCAAAATGAGTTAAGGTTCGTGTTCCTGTTGCTGTTCGTTCTTTGCATTTGGTATCGTATTGGTGTGGTTCCTCTGCGCGTGCATTTTGTGTGAAAGAAAGGCAATTCTTTGTGGTTTGTTGAACAAGAAAGACGATTCTCTGTGGTTCGTTGAGCATGGTAATTATATAAATTTAGTTTAATTTGTATTCTCTGTGATTCGTTGAACAAGAAAGGCAATTCTATGTGTAATGTGCATTTTGCCGTGCATTCTCAGTCTAATGTGGCAAGTTTTCATTTGACCATGTAGGAAAAATGGTTTTTGACGTGTGTTTGTATCATATGGGGGAGTTCATGAAGAACAAGGGTCTAGAATATGTGGGAGGAGAGATACGTGTTATTAGGAGAATCGATCCCGACATGTAGTCATACTTTGAAGCGGTGGGATTTGTTAGAGAATTCAAGTATGATGGAGAGTTCAAGCTTTGGTGGAAGGGTTCGAAAGAAAAGGCAATGAACAACCTCAGACCACTCATAAATGACAGAGAAGCCATTTTGTTATCTAACTATGCAGAGGAAAATAAGGAGGAAGTTGAAATCTATGTTCAACATGGCCAACCCAATCAGGCAGAGGAAATTACTTTTCTTACATTTGGTCAGGAGGCAGACGAAGTAAGAGTATAGGAGATGGAGGACGAGATGGAGGAAGAGGTTGTTATGGATGAAGAAGATATTGGTGGGGTGGAGGGAAATGTTGAAGTACAAGACTTGCTACTAGATGACGAAGAGGAAGAGGGGAATGTTGAGGGAGAAATGGTGGAAGAGCAAGAGGAAGAACAAGATGAAGAGCAAGATGAAGAGGATGAAAAGGGCAATGTTCTTGAGGGCGAAGGGGTGGAAAATGTTGATGACAGTGAAAAGGAGAGAATGGAAAATGATGATTATGGGTTTAGGATGGACAATCTGACGGTGGAGGAATAGAGAAGAAATATTAATCCAGTTTTGGATAGGTGGAAGAGAATGAAAAAGAAAAATAAAAGTGTTAGGATCATATTTGGAGATAGTGAGGGGACATTTGTGATTAACGAAGAGGTTGGACAACATGAGATAAATGAAGATTATGGTACAAATGAGTTGTCCTCAAATGTAGATAGTGATGAGGATGTGAGGGAGAAAAAAGACACTTTCCAAAGTATAAAGCAGAAGAAATGACTAGGGGCTTCAATTTTAGATTGGGAATGAAGTTTAAGTCTTTGAAGGATTTTAAGAGTGCGCTACAGGAGCATAGTGTTTTGAATGGAAAAGAAGTGAAGTTTGTCAAGAATGATTTGAAGAGAGTAAGGGCAGTTTGTAAGAAGGGGTGTGGTTTTCTTATTATGGCTAACAAGGTAGGAAGTAGCCAAACCTTTAAAGTCAAAACTCTAGTTGGGCACAAGTGTTGAAAGGCATTTGGTAGCAAAAGTGCAACTGTAGAATGGATTGCATAGGTTTTGGTTGACAGATTTGTGAATGTAGCAGGCATGACAGTGATTCAAATCATAGATGAAATAAAAAAGTCATATAGTGTTGGAATAACTCATTGGAAGGCTAGAAGAGCTAAGAAAATTGCAATGGATTGTTTAGTGGGTGATGGAGAACGACAATATGCTCGTCTTTATGACTGTGTGGCTGAGTTATTATGACTATGTGTTATCTAAGTATCTTACTCCTTTCATAGGACAAAAGGGGTGCATCTGCATCAACAAATGGATTTGCTGCAAGGGGAGTGCCTACAAGAAGTGCTGCATATGCAGGAAGGGGAGAATCTGGAAGGGGGGCATCTGCATGAGTTGCAAGGGGGGCATCATCATCAACATCACAAGTTGGAAGGGGATCAGGTAGAGATGCAGGGGTTGCACCAACACCATAAGCTAGAGGGTCTGCAACTATGCATGAAAGGGGAACAAGAGCATCCTCAAGACTGACTGGACAAATTTTAGGGTCTTAAGCAAGTTGTAATTGAGTAAAGGAGATACTATTTATTTAATGTTGTAATTTCAGACAAGTTGTAGTGGAGAAACTATTTATTTAAAGTAACCCCTAGCACATGCAGTAATGGCTATGACTTTTTGTACACAATTGGACCACTTTTTTGTCCTGTAGTTTCACATGCTTAACCCTTTAAACTATGCTGGGACCACTTTTTGTACGACTTGTTCATTATTTAATGTGGACCACTTTTGTAGTTGTTGATTATTGAATGCAATTAAACTATGTTGGGACCTGTGAATTGGACCACCATGTTGTATTATTTTTAGATTGGTATATTATCTTTAATTGTAATGCCTTTAATTCAAACAGGCTATCTACCATCATTGTGCTGTATTCGGTGCTAGAAGGTGCTGTCACAAACTTTGCATTAGCATTCAGTGCTGTATTAAATAACCATTCGGTGTTGTAGAGTTGTTAGTTCCAATGCCTTTAATTCGTACCTGACACAATGTTCTGTACTGCATCAATCTTTTTAATCGGTCCAGCCTTTGTAATCTTTTTTGGACATCTCAATGCTTCAATAGAGTGTTGTTCAGGTACAGCTTGTTGTTTAAAGTGATCAAAATGACTTGCATAACAGTTTTAACTGTTAGCAAAAAATTAAAGACAGAGTTTTGATGATGTACAGAATTGCACAACACATGATCCAAGAAGACAAATTGAAGATCTCTTATTATTGAAAGCTTTTGTAATAATCATAGTTGATGTATTAGTGCTCAAATATGTAATAGGGGTTGATTCTTGTACTCTCTATATGATAAATTGCTGTTTAGATTCAAACACAAGCGGTTTTAATCGATTAAACCTAGTTTTAATCGATTAAAACGAGGCTAGCACTGAAAACCCAAATGGCTCTGGAATAATCGATTAACACTAGCTTTAATCGATTAATTAATCGATTAAAATCTGGATTAATCGATTAATACTAGCCGTTGGAGGTTTCAGGTTTGAAAAACTAGCCGTTGTACTCATTTTAATCGATTAATACTAATATTAATCGATTAAATGCGTTAAATGGCCAGTTTTCGTAAAATGGAAGAGTATTGGTCTGAGTCTATAAATTGGCTCACTGTTTCTTTCGAAAACAACTCTTCCCTTGTGCTTGAAACATCTTATATCATTGAGAACGTAGTGTTTGTACTGAAGCTAAAGAAACTCTTGTCTGCAAAGCTGAGAAGTGGTACTGCGGTGACAGAGGAATAGCTTGCTCATCCTTGGTGCGTCTGAGGAAGTGCTTGGAAGAGAATCATCCTTCGTGAAGTATTCGAAGCAGGTGGTCATCCTTTGTGAAGACTCAAAGGAGGTGTAAGTTCATCTCTTGTGGTTTCAAGAGAGGTGGTATTTTAAACTCTTACAAGTTAATTTTCTGCGTGATTATTAATTGTAATTGTTTTGTGTTTAGTGGAAAAAGGTTTATCTTGGTTTTGAGATAAGCGACTGGACGTAGGATCCTTGTGATCTGAACCAGGATAAAATCACTTGTGCAATTTTTCTCTCTTCCTTACTCTATCTAATTCAGTTTAATTATCTGCTGTGTAAGTGAATTTGAGAAAAATATTAAAAGGCACAAAAAAGGCGTATAAGCAATTCACCCCCCCTCTTGGTTTGTTATCCCACGCTAATAATTCCGTTGCAGCGATTCTAACAATTGGTATCAGAGCTCGCTTTGATAGTCACTCAAATGGCAGGATCATATCAAACCTTTGCAGAGGGTGCCTCTATCAATAGACCATCGTTGTTCACAGGTGAAAACTATGCATTCTGGAAGGTTAGAATGCAAATCTTTATTGAGTCTATTGATTGTGAGATTTTGGATGCTATTGCATCTGGTTCGCCTATTCCAACTAACGATTTGCAGAAACCAAAGCCCCGTGATAAGTGGACAATTGAAGAGAAGAAAAGAATTCAAAATGACGTCAAAGCCCGAAATATAATTGCATCTGCTCTAACTGTTGATGAGTTTTACAGGGTCTCTGTTTGCAAAACAGCTCAAGAGATGTGGGACGTACTTAAAGTAACTAATGAAGGAACAAATGATGTTACAAGGGCAAGAAAGAACACGTTGATCCAAGAATACGAGATGTTTAGGATGAAGCAAGGAGAAACAATTTCAGATGTTCAGAAACGCTTCACCAACATTGTTAATCATCTCATTGGTCTAGGTAAGTCATTTGANAATGATGANCTNAANATTAAAATCTTAAAATCTTTAGACAGGTCGTGGCAACCAAAAGTGACTGCGATTTCGGAGTCACAAAACCTCAACACGATGACTATGGCGGCACTATTTGGAAAGTTGAGGGNACATGAACTTGATCTTGGAAGACTTGATGAAGAAGAAGCAAAAGCCAAAAACAACAAAAAGAGTTTGGCATTAAAGTCTGAGGTTGATAGAAGCAAAGGTAAATCAGAAGATGAAGACTCAGATGAAGAAGAAAACTTAAGTCTTGTGATTAAGAGGCTAAACAGGTTCATGAAGTCTAGAGGTAAAGGGAGATTCAAATACGAAAAGAAGGAAAACCAAGGATCTTCCTCAAATTACCGATGCTACAGTTGTGGAGAAAAGGGGCATCTAAAAGCGGACTGCCCAAATCAAAAGAAGGGTGAAGACAAGAAAGAAAAGAAGAACTTCAAGAAAAAGAAGGCCTACATTGCATGGGAGGATGACAATGAGACCATTTCAGACTTAAGCGACTCAGATGAAGAAGCAAACATCTGTTTAATGGCAGATGATGATAATACCAGTCAAGTAAGTAATTCTAATTATTCTGATAATGATAGTCAATTTGGTGAAGATGAATTGCATGAAACATATGCTGCATTATTAATTGAATCTGAAAAATTAGATATTGCTCACAAGAAACTGAAAAAGGATTTTAAAGATTTAAAATCTAAATTTGATAGCCTTCTTAAAGAAAATGAAAATTTGAAATTTAATACTGAAGATCTTACTAAAGAAAATAATGTTTTGAAAATAGAATTTACAAATATGTCAGAAGAAAAGAGAAGTTTAAAAAATAAATTCTTATTTCAAGCAGAAGAAATTAGAAATTTGAAAAATAAAATTTTATATCATGAAAAAGAAAAATATGTTGCTAGTAATGAATGCGAATCTTGCATAAAATTTAAACATTTACTAGAAAATACAGCCATGAGAGAATGTAGTTAAAATTTTGAAATTTGTTAAAAAGAAATTTGTTCCTAACAATAAATATAATTATAGAACTTGTAGAACATGGGTAGAAAAAGGAACAATTAACAGAAACACTAATGTTGTATCTTGTTTTTATTGCATGAGAAAATGTCATACCTCAAACAAATGCAGAATTAAACATTATGGTGTTTCTAGTGGAAAATATGTTTGGGTTGCAAAACAATTTTAAATACCTAACCTAAAAGGACCCATACAAAGGAGTTGGGTACCTAAGTAGCTTGTTCTTTCTATTTTGCAGGAATTATCGAATTCAAGGAAGTTCATGTGGTGCCTAGATAGTGGATGCTCAAAACACATGACAGGAGATAAGACGAAATTTGCAAACTTCCGAAAAAAGGAACAAGGATTTGTCACATATGGGGACAACAACAAAGGAAGAATTCTTGGAAAAGGAGATATTGGAAATCAAGATACCTTGATGATCAAAGATGTACTGTATGTGGAAGGACTAAGGCACAATTTAATTAGCATTAGTCAACTATGCGACAAAGGACTCAAGGTATCATTTGTACAAAATTCTTGCACCATTTTCAAAAATGATTCTTCTGAAGTTGCATTAAAAGGAGTTAGACATAATAATATTTATTTAATTGAATTAGAAAATGCATCAAATAAAAATATTTCATGTTTAGTTGTGAAAGAAGACAATCCATGGTTGTGGCATAAGCGTGCGGCTCATATTCATATGCAACAATTAAATAAACTCATTTCTAGAGATTTAGTAATTGGTCTACCAAAATTAAAGTTTGTAAAAGACAAGTTGTGTGATGCATGTCAACAGGGTAAACAAGTTAAAAACTCTTTTCAATCAAAAAATGTTGTTTCTACTTTGAAACCCTTAGAACTTTTACACATGGATTTATTTGGTCCTTCAAGGATAAAAAACTTTGGTGGAAATTATTATGCTTTGGTTATTGTAGATGATTTTTCAAGATACACTTGGACCTTATTTCTTACTCTTAAAAATGAAGCTTTCAAAGAATTTAAAAAATTTGCTATTTTAAATCAAAATGAAAAGGATCTAAAGATAAAAGCTATTAGAAGTGACCATGGTGGTGAATTTCAAAATGATTTATTTGAAAACTTTTGTGAAGAACATGGTATTTCTCATAACTTTTCTGCACCTAGAACTCCCCAACAAAATGGAGTTGTAGAAAGAAGGAATAGATCCTTAGAGGAACTTGCTCGTACTATGTTAAATGAAAATAATGTTCCTAAACAATTTTGGGCTGATGTTGTGAGTACTGCGTGCTATGTCTTAAATAGAATGCTTATTCGTCCTATTTTAAAACGTACTCCATATGAACTTTTCAAAAATAGAAAACCAAATGTTTCTCATTTAAAAATCTTTGGATGCAAATGTTATGTTTTAAACAATGGAAAACAAAACTTAGGAAAATTTGATTCAAAAGCTGATGAAGGTATTTTTCTTGGTTATTCGTTAACAAGCAAAGCATATAGAATTTTTAATCGAAAAACTTTCACAATAGAAGAATCTGTAAATGTTACGTTTGATGAAATTGTGGACCTTGAGGTAAAACCTCTTGAGTCAGAAGAATCTGTTGCAGGTAGTAGCGAAAATTTATCAAAGATACCAACTGAAGAAAAATATGCCAATCCTCAGGATGAAGAACTAAGCAAAATATGGCAACAACCCAGAGGATTATCACTAGACAATATTATTGGCGACATCACTAAAGGGGTAAGCACAAGAAGCAATGTAATAAATTTCTGCATGAATGTTGCTTTTGTGTCACAGATTGAACCAAAAAACATCAAAGAAGCCCTTCAAGAGGAACAGTGGTGTATCGCAATGCAAGAAGAACTCAACCAGTTTGAAAGAAATCAAGTTTGGGAACTAATTCCCAGAAAAGACACTCATCAAGTAATTGGAACAAAGTGGGTGTTTAGAAACAAACTGGATGAAGAAGGGAATATCACCAAGAATAAAGCTAGGCTTGTTGCACAAGGATACAATCAAGAAGAAGGTATAAACTATGACGAGACATATGCTCCGGTTGCCAGGTTAGAGGCAATACGCCTACTTCTTGCTTATGCATCTATAATGAAGTTTAAACTATTTCAAATGGATGTTAAAAGTGCTTTTCTAAATGGGTATATCAAAGAAGATGTTTATGTCGAACAACCACCAGGGTTTGAAGATTTTAAACATCCTAATCACATCTATAAATTAAAAAAGGCACTTTATGGTTTAAAACAAGCGCCTAGATCTTGGTACGAAAGACTTAGCAATTTTCTATTAGAAAATGATTTCAGCAGAGGAAAAATTGATTCAACATTGTTTATCAAAAGAGAAGGAAAACATTTTCTAATTATTCAAGTATATGTTGATGATATTATATTTGGATCATCTAATAAAACTCTTTGCCAGAATTTTGCTAAGACCATGCAGGGTGAATTCGAAATGTCAATGATGGGAGAGCTTACATACTTCCTCGGGCTTCAAATCAAGCAGAAAAAGGAAGGTACATTCATCTCTCAAACTAAATATTGCAAAGAAATTCTTAAAAAGTTTGAGATAGACGAATCTAAAGAAGCATCTACTCCCATGGGAACATCATGTTACTTGGACAAAGATGAGTCAGGTAAAGAGGTAAATCAATCCAAATACAGAGGTATGATTGGTTCTTTATTATATCTTACTGCTAGTAGACCTGATATACTGCAAAGTGTTTGTGTGTGTGCTAGGTACCAATCTAGTCCTAGGGAATCTCATCTTACTACAGTTAAGCGTATTTTAAAATATCTTAAGGGAACAACATCCTTTGGCTTATGGTATCCTTCAGTAGCTGAACGTAGTCTTATAGGATTTTCAGATGCTGATTATGGAGGTTGTAAGATAGATAGAAAAAGCACTAGCGGAACCTGTCATCTTCTAGGTAGCTCTCTAGTTTCCTGGCACTCTAAGAAGCAAGCCTGTGTAGCCTTATCAACCACTGAAGCTGAATACATTGTTGCGGGTAGTTGTTGTGCACAAATCTTATGGATGAAACAACAATTAGAAGACTATGATATTCATCTAGATCATATTCCGCTTAAGTGTGATAAT
>NW_014542622.1:102896-115153 GCF_000741045.1 Vigna radiata var. radiata
AAATCCTATCATGCATTCTAGAACCAAACATATTGAAATTAGGCATCACTTCCTTAGAGATCATGTGCAAAAAGGGGATTGTGAAATAGAATTCATTGACTCTAAGCATCAATTAGCAGATATTTTTACCAAGCCATTGCCTAAGGATAGATTTTTTGAGCTTAGAAGGGACTTAGGGATACTAGAGATTGTTTAATATGTGTTTTCACGCTTAACTATGCTTGTTTGCACCCAAGAACGTATTTAATCTGCTTGTAAATCGATTAAAAGCGCTACTGCACTGATTACGAATGGATTAATCGATTAATCCAAATTTTAATCGATTACATAATCGATTAAATTTAACTTTAATCGATTAAATGCGCTCCAGACAGTTTTTTTTTAAAAAAATTTTGCGCTGCATTGATGATTATAGTCGTTGCCAACGTCTCTAAACGGCTATAAACGGTCATTTCTTCAAAATCTGAACGTTGGGGGGTCTCCTTGGTCCTATTTATACCCCATTTAGGTCCTACTTTCCTTATTCAAACCATTCTTAAATCCCTTTCTCATTTGCTTACCTTTCTCAATCTCCACCTACAAGCATTCCCATTTCTTGCTGTCTTACCAAATGCCTGCTCCAAGAAGTAGAAGAAGAAGAAGAAGTGAAGCGTCGGAAAATAGCACTCGTCAACGCGATGCTTCCATTGAAGGGTGGATATCCGATGAACAGGAGCAACAATCATTTTCTCAATTTTGGAAGGAAAGGAAGTTGATCAAACAAAAATTCATTGATCTTGCTTGGTATATTTCTCACAACTTCTCTTTTCCCAATCTTATAATAGAACAAAGAGTTCAACACATAATGGAACTCCGTGGAAGGTACTATCCCGATCTTGTTCGGGTATTCTATTTTAATTTAAAGGTTCATGATGGGATTTTTTCAACAAGGGTTAAAGGTGTGGACATTGTCTTGGACAATGATGTTTGGACAAATGTGGCAAAGGTTCCTGTGTTAGAAAATTCACAAATCGTTCCAAGTGACTTTGCCAATTTCAACAAAATAATGGTGTTTCAATCTTTTCTCCGCAATCCTCGTCAACACAACACCCGTCTTTACCTTGCTGGAGGACTCAAGATAGAAGAGCGTCTCTTGCACTATCTCATAGTGTGGCTCCTATGTCCTAGAGGGTCTAACCATGCACAGTGCTCTGAGACTGATCTCATCATCATGTATGGGATACTTCAGAGCATCCCACTCAACTGGCCTCATCTACTTCAAACCATCATGTTCAAAGCTAAAAGGTTAGATGCTACGCCACTTCCATAACCCCTTCTCGTCTTCCAGATTTGTGTGTATAAAGGAGTAGATGTCTCCAATGAGCACTATGAGACAGTGCTCCCGGGCCATAAAATTGGAGATAATTCCCTAAGGCAAATGGGATTCATTAAACAAGGAGACTCCTATGTTCATCCTGAGAGTGTTGTTGGGGTTCAAGCAGATTAAATTGTACCTTATTTTGAAAGAGAGTCTAAAACAAAACACGTACAAAAGTTGAGGGACTAAAAATATATTTAACCCTTTATTTTATAAAAAGTTTTGCAATTAAAAATGTTTAAATTAAAGAATGTTTAAATTTTAAAAGAAAAATATCAAATTGACAATTTTAAATAAACGATGATTAAAAATATCTAGTTAAAATCAATAAATATATTATTTAAAAATAATTAATATTTATTTAATGAAATTCATACTGATTAAAAAAAGGTTTAATACCTATTTTGGTCCCTCTTTTCAGGGGGTTTGTTCAAAGTGGTCCTCCCTTTTTTAAAAAGTTCACTAAAGTCCTACTTTTTGCAAAAATTGTGCAAGTTAGTCCTTTTTGCTAACAGTGTTAATTCTGTTAACGGTAGAGCTGCCCAACTGGCTATTATTTGATGATGTGTAACGTTTTCATTGTGCTGACACTGTTATGTGTTAAAAAAATTATTAATTGTGACGTGAAAATGTAATAAAATTAGGGTTAAAATTAAACATGAAATTGGGATAATTTGGGGTAATTAGGTAAACTGATTTTGGTTAGATGCAAATTTTACCTAAATTTGCGATTGCGATTTTCTGGGCGATTGCGATTTTCTGGGCGACTGCAATTAGGGTTCATCAAACATTTTTTTCTCTTTTTCTTCACTGATACTAAAGTTTGCTTTCTTTTTCTATTGGGTGTAAAAGAAACATTTCCATGAATGAAAATGTTGTTTCCTTCACCTTCATTAGCAGTTTACATATATAAGTTGTAATCAACACTCTCATGGAACCTTTTGTTGCGTAGAAGTGTGTCTTATTGGTGGGTCGAAAGCTAGAAGAAAGTGACGTTCGGAGAGAATACGAACAACCAGTTACACATTTCAGATCCGAAGTTTATTTCCCTCTCATTTTATCCACCGTGTTTCTTTCCTCACCAACGTTACTAAAAAAGGGTTTTTTCTTGCACTGAAAGAAGGAGGCTTGGAAATGGCGTCAAGGGAACGAAAACCCAGAAAGGTATTCATTTCAAGCTTTCTTGTTCATTCCCCTGTTTTACTCGCCCTACTTAATTTTCTTTTTCTAATACCTCTAAATTTCTGTAATGTTATGTTTATCAAGTTTTAATTTTTTTCTTCCTCTTTCGTTTTAACGTGTTTTCGAGTGTTCCCTCTCTTAATGGTATTTTCTCTTGTTTGCAGAGGACGACGGGTACCACGCTCATGGATGCTGCCCTGAACGCAATGCGTCAAATTGATTTTGGGATAAGACTAACTCGAGAAACGGTTAACGAGCTTCTCGATGTTGGTTTCTCTTCTCTGAAGATCTAAGGGAAAAAAATGCTTGATGAACCCTAATCTCAATTACCTAGAAAATTGCAATAAAAAATTTGTTATGGGAAAAGAAAGGCTTGATGAACCTTAATCTCAATTGCCTAGAAATTTGGGGATAAAATTTGCATCTGTCAAAATCATTTACCTAATTATCCCAAATTACCCTAATTTCAATTTTAATTTTAACCCTAATTTTATTACATTTCCACGTCACAATTAATAATTTTTTTTAACACATAACAGTGTCAGCATAATGAAAACGTTACACAGCATCAAATAATAGCCAGCTGCGCAGCTCTGCCGTTAGCAGAATTAACGTCGTTAGCAAAAAGGACTAACTTGCACAGTTTTTGCAAAAAGTAGGACTTTAGTGAACTTTTTAAAAAAGGAGGACCACTTTGAACAAACCTTCCCAAAAGAGGGACCAAAATAGGTATTAAACCTTAAAAAAATTATAAAATACGTTTAATACTAAACAAATTTAAAATTATTAATTATAGATAAGAAAATTTAAATACATCAAATATTATCAATGATAATAAATATTTAAATAATTATATAATCGTTTTCATTCATTCTTAATTTAAATTTATTTGAAAAAATATATTAATAAATTTCGATAAATTTATTTCAATATTTTTCAATTTAAAATATAAATTTATTATTTATTTATAACTCTTGAAAATTATATTATAATTATACTTTTATTTATATAATTGAAATATATAGAAATTTTAAATATAAATAGGAAGATGTTTTGGTAGAAAATATTTAAAAAATCTAATGTGTGCTTAAGTTACATTACGTTGTTTAGTAAAAAAAAAAGTTTTTGAATAATTTAAAAACATTAATAATGAATGGTGTAGGTCAGAGGAATAAAGGAGAAAGAAAAAAAAATCAGATTTCTTTGTCACTCTCATAAGAAAATTATCTTCCTTTCTTTCAATTAAACAAAATGGAATTAATTAATTCAATTATACAAAATCAAAATGAAATTGAGCTTCCTTTTCTTTTGGGAAAACAACTTATAATACCCTTGAATTTGAAAACCAATATTTGCTTGAGCGTGTCTTGTGGCAATTTGGATTTCACTATATCATCCCACGGTAGAGGTGGACATACTCACCATTTATGTTGTTTGGTTGCACTATGTAGACTACATTATAAGGCATGTAAGATTGGCCTCATCTTTGTTAGATTATGTTAAAGGATACCTAGAGTAGTTTAGGAGGGTTTCTCATCCATACCTTATTCTAGTTGCCGATCAAGACTAACCTAGTCTTGCTCCTAGATTGCGACAACATATTCCAAATGACATGACATATTCCAAATGACGTGCCCATTCGTCTTAGATTGCCTACATATTCTGGTTTACTGATATGTTATCTTACATTGTTTATGTTATAACTTTTATTTATGAATGTTTATTTTTTTGTCACTGTTATAATGCAGGGTTCTATGAAGTGCATTGCTAGAATCTTACATACGATGATCTCTTGTGAGGATTTGAGCGATGAGACTATAGCATGTAAATGTACGAATGAGGCCCTACAAATAGCTTGTCCCTTAAAGGTCTACTTCGAGGGTCTTCAACGGAATTCAAAATTCGTTGAAGGTCTCAATGGATTTCAAAATTCGTTTCAGTCTTCATTGAATTTCGAAATCTCTTAACGCCTTCAACAAATTTTGAAATTTGATAAAACTTCTAAAATTCAAAGATTTCATGCACCAAAATTTTTTACAAGTAACTTTTCACGAAGAAATGCACCTCCACCTCCACTTTATGTTGTCCACGAAGAACCAATAACACGAAACACACTAATAATGGACCACACGAAAACTATGAAAATTGATGAAAGAAGTAAATATAGTGATAGGGAACGAAGAACGAGTATACAGGGTAAGAAGACACACTTTATGCAAAGCATTAGTGGTTGAAAATTTTGGTAAGCAGTAAAAAGCATAATTACTACTTACCAACTGATGGGTGTCGTGGCCCATACAAATTTGATTGCATATGTGAAATGCAATATAGCTAAAGAATGACCCCTGGGTCGTCTCTCAAGGATCAAATGTGGTTCGAGAATTAGGTCACACACGAAGTGGGGGGGGTTTGGTGAAAAATTTTGTTTGTGAATGCAACCGACGAAATTAAAAATAAAAATTAAACACATTTGAACATGATAGAAAGCATTAAAGAGAGTGAAAATGCTAAACCTAATACTAGAGCAAACAAATATCTAAAAGCAATTAAAGTCATTAAAATGCAATGCTAAATCAAAAAGATGAGAAACAACTCAACCTATAATGTAAAATATTCTAAAGCAAAATAAATAGACAACATGAACTTTTTCTAATTTTAACCGTGGTCTAAGTGTGTCTACCAAAGAAATTTAAATAGCAAATGGCAATAAATAAATCCACTTGGTTGTGGCTTCCAAAAGAACGAAGATGTAAATGTGCTTTCTCCAAATTAATCCCATGAGTCGTGATCGTGCATTCTCCAAAAGAAAGGAATTAGCATTCCTTCATGCATCTGCCTCCCAGCTAACATCACACCATGTGCTCCTAAAATCAATTTAAGCAGCGCCTCCTCCGTTCCTCCCTTCCTAACAACAACTTTCTTTTATTTATTTTTTTTTATTAAAAGAAAACTAAACTTGGCAGCCAAATGCCTATTCCCTAGAAGTCTTTCTTCAATTTAAACCCAAAACAAAAAAAAATAAAACTTTATGAACATCACGGCTGGACACTCATATTTCTCCCAACAATGAATGAAATTTCTTCTAACCAAATAAACCACCGTACACCCTCACCTAACTCCATCTATCAACTTCTTTATACTACAATTAAATAAAAGAAAACTAGTCACATTAAGAAGCTACCAACCATCCCATCATCAAATAGCAATATCTACCTATTCTACTTTTGATTTCATTAAATAAAATAAAGAAAAGAAAAGAAAATTAAACTAAACTTGAACTGCAACGTACATTCATGGGATGTGACCGTGAATAAACCAAAAGTAAATGAAATCAACAATTTCTCTAATTTAAAGCAATGACAACTAGCGCACCATCTCTAAACCAATTTCTATTTGGAATTGAAATGTGTTTCTCCACATCCAGACGTGACAGCCACAACTTTGCAAATAAAATCCTCCAATTGAAAGCTTTTCAAGTAAGCAAAAATGCTGGAAGAATGTGGAATAACACTGTGACAGTGTGCACCCAATTTTAAATCAACTAGCTTCATCCAAAATCCATCACAGTGAAACCCATGATTCAAAGAAAAATACTCTCCCCAAAAGAAACGTTCTCCCAGCCCTGCAGAAGCAAGTGACGGCTGCTCCAAAATCTTAGGACCAAGTGTCACTAAATGAGAGGGTGGGGTCCACCCTAAAAAAAAAAACTAGTGCCATGTGTCCTACCCTACAATTGGGCCCATCATCTTTTTGTCAAAATTTGGCCAAATATTACAAAACTTGGTTTAAAACGCCTAATCTACTAAATTAAAATTTTGACTAATTCTAAAGTGTCTTTGTGGAGAGTCTTGAATGAATTGATGTCTTCCCTAATGTCCAAAATATATCTCCAAAATTTTCCCTACAATTAAAAATGTAAATAATTAGTTCAGAATATTCAAATTAATTAAAATTAGAATTTCCGATCAAATTAAGCATAATTAGGAAAAACGGGAAAATACCGGACAATTAAGCACAATTCCCTGATTAATTCTAGCACAATAAACTAAGTGAAATCAATAAAATATTGACTCATCACCAACCCTTTTTTATAAATTAGCTGAGGGTATAATTGGAACTTGGAGATGCAGCCAAAAAATTTTAGAGGTGCATGGAGAAGAACTCAAAAAAGTGTGAGGCATGTTAACTATTTTGGTAAGTCCTGTTAAGGGCATTGCACATAACTCGCATCTTGCACATGTTAATGATGGGGCAGATTAGACTAACCCGCATAGTCGCATTGTATGAATTATTTTCAAAATGTAGTAACACTAGTGGAAAAACGTTGTTTAACGTCACCCCATACACGTCGGTTAGAGGTTCCACTAACGTAAAATGATCACCGGTGGCAAGTTCATAAATAAGTCGGGCATATAGACGTCGAGGACAGATCTACCCGACGTTTAAAACATTATAGACATCTATGAAACTCCACATAGACGTCTAAAGGTCTGCCAGGTAGGTGAATAGTCGTCATATTGACGTCGAATAAGACTACAACGTCGTCTATAGTCGAGTATACACGTCATGTTGACACCACCCGACGTCTATAGGTCTTCTAGGTTGCTGAACAGTCGCCATCAAAACGTTGGGTGGCTTGAAACAGACCTCTATAACTTGATAGGTAGTTGAGTGTCATTAATGTTTCGCCATATAAACATTGGCGTGCCCTATTAGCTTACATAGATAGCCTGACAGTTAGGTGAACTGTAATAATTATTCCGCCATATAGACGTCGGCTACGAACTAACTGACGTCTATAGCACTGCAGAGTTCAATTAGACGTCAGTTTCAAAAGTAACTAACGTCTATAATCTTCGTCAATATTAATATTTAAATCATAAAGACGTCAAATTAGTGAGAGCACCGACGTCTATAACATTATAGACATCGGGTGTCAAAACTGAACCGACGTCTATAGTACCTTATACTGCAAAACGCGAACCCGCGAGTAGTAACCACTATTCACTGTCTTCTTCCTGAAGCTTTTCTCCGCTGCGGCATTAATTTCGAGGTTCGTTTTCTATGTTTTGGACCGTTTAAATGTAGTTTTGTCCGATTAAATTAGTCTTTGATGAAAAGTCTTTCATTTGAACCGATTAAAATT
Organism: Vigna radiata var. radiata; assembly: GCF_000741045.1. Classification (NCBI taxonomy): domain Eukaryota; kingdom Viridiplantae; phylum Streptophyta; class Magnoliopsida; order Fabales; family Fabaceae; genus Vigna; species Vigna radiata. The sequence continues at coordinate 110,582 of NW_014542622.1, forward strand.
AGATTTGGTTGCATTTTGTTGCAGTTTCTGACGTCTTGTTGGGTTGCGTTTTGGACCGTTTTTGGCCTGCGTTTCTGACCAACTATTGGGCATGCACTCCTTCATTTCCCTCCATTGCTAATTTAATCTTCTAAAAAGGTTAGCTTCTTTGTTGAAAACTTAATTTGTATGTATATTATTGGCTTTTGTGTATGCATGTTATTGACTTTTGTGTATGCATGCTTGTTATTGGCTTTTGTGTATGCATGTTGGCATTAGTGAATATGCATTTTATTGGCTTTTTTTGTATGATTTCAATTGACTTTTAGGTATGCATGTGTTTGGAGATTTTTAATATATGCATGTGATAAAGTTTAGTGGTGTTATTATAATTGGCATGTTAGATTATTAGTATCAACTCATTGAGTGAAACTTAGTTCCCGTTTGAAATTTAACACAAACGATTAATCTTTTAATCGTTTGTATAAATTTTGAATTGTCCGATTGGACAATTTAAGAATTTTTTTTTTCATAAATTTGCTATAACATGTACGTTGGAGTTTATGCATAAGATTGACGAAATTTCGGTTCATTATTTGTGTTGTTCTCCAGATTCATATTTGATTGTGGTCATCCTTGACTACTCTCATTTCGTGTATTTCAGAGACCAATGCGAAATGTTGCCGAAATTTTATCAAATTTATGATGTATTCTTCTTTGCACATGTCTTAGCAATTTATGAAAAATAATTTTTCTAAATGAGTAGGGCTTAACCTTGTGAGAGTTAAAAAATTGAAACTAATGAAGTATGTTACGAACATAGTATGGATCGAAGCTGGATGAATGCACGTCGCATCTCTAATGAATACGAGAAAGGTGTTTCGGTGTTCTTGCAATATGTTAAAGAAAATGCAAAGTTTGTGAACAAGACATATTTCTGTTCTTGTGTTCGTTATCTTAATCAAATACGACAAGACTTAGGCAATTTACATGACCATCTATTCATGTTCGACATAATGAGAACTTATACCTTTTGAACTTGGCATGCAGAAGTGTTGGACTAGCCTACCACGTCACGAGGAACGAATTATGTGGAAGAATGGATGAGTGATCATTTAGAGGACATGATATGTGATGTTGGTGAAGATAACTTTGGAAGAGCTAATTTTTATGATTCTCTTATAAATGATTCAAAGCAACCGTTGTACCCAGGCTGCTCGAACTTTACACGTCTGTCTGCAACTTTGAAGTTGTTTAGTTTAAAAGCAAGGAACGGATGGATTGATAAAATTTTCACAGAGTTGTTGGAGTTGTTGAAGGAGATGCTTCCAGAAAATAATACTCTACCTATTCGTAATTATGAGGCCAAAAAGATTTTATGTCCAATGGGTCTTGAATATCAAAAGATACATGCTTGTCCCAATGATTGTGTTTTGTACATAAAGGAGTTTTTTTCACTGAAGTATTGTCCAACTTGTGGTTTAAGTCGTTTTAAAAAGAAATCTAATAGAAACACTTCTGATGAAGGTAATGATGGTGCACCTGCTAAGGTGATGTGGTATTTGCCTATAATACCTAGGTTGAAACTTATGTTCTCTATTAAAGAAGATCCAAAGAACCTTAAATGGCACGTTGTCGGAAGAAAGTGCGATACTCTTCTTCGACACCCAGTAAATTCACCATAGTGGAAGAAGATCGATGAAACATTTCCAGAATTTGGTGCAGATCCAAGAAACTTAAGACTTGCACTTGCAACTGATGGTATGAATCCTTATGGGAACTTAAGTAGCAAACACAGTTCATGGCCAGTTATGTTGATGATATACAATCTCTCTCCTTTGTTGTGCATGAAGAGAAAATAGTTCATGTTGTCAATGATGATATCGGGTCCTAAACAACCTGGCAATTACATTGATGTTTACTTGAAACCTTTAATTGATGATTTGAAATTGTTGTGGGAAGAAGGTGTCGAAGTGTTCGATTAAGATGTTGAAGAAAATTTTCATTTGTGTGCAATGTTGTTTTGCACTATAAATGATTTCCCAGCCTATGGAAACTTGAGCGGTTATAGTGTTAAAGGACATTTTGCATGTTCGATTTGTGAGGAAAACACTAGTTACCTTTAATTGAAGCATGGTCAGAAAACGATATATACAAGACATCGAAAATTCCTTCCTCACCATCACCCTTATCGTAGATTGAAAAAAGCATTTAATGGAAGTGTCGAGGATGAGGTTGTGTCCAGACCCCAGAATGGTGAAGAGGTGTACAATAAAGTCAAAAACATTGACATTGTGTTCGGAAAACATCATAAAAGTACCTTTGCAAAAAACGTTTGGAAGAAACGATCAATATTTTTTAATCTTATTGGTGTAAACTTGATGTTAGACATTGTATTGATGTGATGCACGTAGTAAAAAATGTTTGTGACAGTGTCATCGAAACTTTATTAAACGTGAAAGGGAAGACCAAAGATGGAATAAAAGCAAGACAAGATTTGGCTGAAATGGGAATCTGAACAGAGTTACATCCACAAACAATAGGAAGACGCACCTATCTGCCCCCAACCTGTCATACTCTTTCTAAAAAAGAAAAACAAAGTTTTTGTGACTCTTTAAGAAGTGTTAAGGTTCCACAAGGTTATTCTTCAAATATTAGTAACCTTGTTTCTATGCAAGAGCTAAAGTTAGTTGGTCTATAGTCTCATGATTGTCATATATTGATGCAACAATTGTTACCAATTGTAATTCAAGGCATATTACCTCCTTCTGTTAGGGGTATTCTGACATGTTTGTGTTTTTTCTTTAATGTCATTTGCAAGAAAGTTGTTGACCCTTGATGTTTAGATCAATTGGAAAATGAATGAATAAGTCTACTATGTGAATTGGAGATGTATTTTCCACCTTCTTTTTTTGATATCATGGTTCATTTGATAGTTCATCTAGTCCGAGAAATTCGAATATGTGGGCCGATTTACTTAAGGTGGATGTATCCTGTTGAAAGATACATGAAAATCTTAAAGGGATATGTCAAGAATTAGTATAGACTAGAAGCTTCAATTATAGAGTGATATATTGCAGAAGAAACCATTGAATTTTGTTCAGCTTATATGCCAAGTTGTGAACCAGTGGGTCTACCCAAGAGCATACATGAAGGAAAATGTGAAGGTAAGGGTCATGGTGTGAGAATTCAAAGTGTTAGTAGAAAAGAAATTGATCAAGCTCATTTGTACATCTTAAACAACATTGATGATGTGATTCCTTACATTTCTGAACACGTTAATGAAATAAAGGCCTCACACCCAAGAATGAGTGAAAAATGGCATCTTAATGAACATGTCAAAACCTTCTTACAATGGTTTAAGAGAAAGATTTATGTGACTCCACATGTTTCTGAAACTCTATTGAGGTTATCTCGTGGGTCGAACACAAATGTCATTATATATGGTGGGTATTATATAAACAATATCTCTTTTCAAACAAAGGAAGAAGATGACAAAAGTTGGGTTCAAAATAGTGGGGTTACACTACAAGCTGAGTCTGTGAACTTTTCTAGTTCTAAAGGCAAAAATTCAAAATAGTGGGGTTCAAATTTCTTATTTTATTCACATGCTTTTATTATCAATTGTTTGGGTTTTCTTTTCTTAGGTTAATGCTTACATCGTTTAACTCATTCGGTGTTATGATATTTGATTTTGTCGATACGGGAACATGCAGGGAAGTCTAGAACTGATAAGAATTCTCTTCACTATGAAATATTGCCTAAGAATAAGTGGGACGGTATATTGCTTTAAGCTTCTGTACTTAATGCGTTGGTAATTACTAGGGAGACTAGGAATGGTAAACTAGTAATTGGTAATAGGCTTTCTTCGCCGAGGAATTGGGTTTTGAGTAATTTAGAAAGTTGGATGACATTGATAATAAATCGAATTTAATAAGAATAGTAGATATGAGAGGTTGGATAAGGATGAAATTGTAAACCCCAACAACACCATTCATACATATCTTTTATTTGCCAATTGATTCAATTTACATTTTCATGTTTAGATTTAGTTTTGCATTAACACTAAAAAATTATTCTTCTTTCAAGTCTTATGCAATCAATTTCAAGTAGTGTAAATTGATTAAATTTGACTTTGTATACATTTTGTTTTAGTTTTACAGTTATTTTTATTATTATTTTTATATATAAAAGTGCTTTTAGGGTTTTTGTTTCTTGTGTATGCAGGAAGCAGTTCAAACTAGAAGCAAGAAAAGTCAACCTCTTCTAGAAGGATTGAGTGATAGGAGGGGGAAGAAAGTTAGACGTCCGTCTAGAGAAATGTTTCCTTCTCCTGAAAGGCTATTACAACCCTAACCGGAGGCATCTTCACAAAGAACAGAAGAGACGGCAGAGCAAGCTCCTTCTAGACGTACACTTGCAAATGCATCAAATGTTGTCGGCCCGTTTCACTTTAATACTATTGCCATGTGATGGGTGTCGCGGCCCATACAAATTTATTGCAATTAGGAATGCAGTATAGCTAGGGAATGACCCCTAGGTCGTCTCTCAAGGACCAAATGTGGTTCGAGTCTTAGGTCTAACACGAAGTGG
>NW_014542622.1:116738-120250 GCF_000741045.1 Vigna radiata var. radiata
AATTTCCAGACAAATTAAGCACTATTAGGAAAAACGGGAAAATATCGGACGATTAAGCACAATTCCCTGATTAATCCTAGCACAATAAACTAAGTAAAGTCGAGAAAATATTGATTCATCAAAATAGACCACACTTAGTCTTTTGCACTCCTGGGCAAAATCAAGACGCAAATCAGGGAATAGTTCAACGGACATCAGGGAATTGACACAGACTCAACACACAGAAAACAAAGACTGACAAGGAAAGAAACAGAATTACACAATTCTCAAGAAATCTGGACGATGGAAGGAAGTAGACAATATCCAACATAGAATCAGAGAAAACAGATACTCACAGAAATCATCCAAGCAGTTCAAAGCATGACAAAATAATCAATCAGTTCAAGAAGTGAATCAAAAGCAACAGAACCTCACAGATGCACTATCAGTGTTTCTCTCAAGTGTCTAGAGTAAACAAACTCAACTCAATGCACTCAAGAAAGCAAGCAACAAACAGTCTTGGAAAGCCTCTAATATCAACACTCAAAACATATGCATGTTCAAAACAAAAGGTCTTTAATGGATGTAATGGGGCCAAGGACAAGGGAGGATATAATATGGATGACAAACTACAAACCAAAAGGAATAGAGGAGCAATGGGGAATAAGTGAAAATACAATTAAATCACACCCAAAACCTCTAATTCAATCCTCTTCTTGACTCCATTATTCACAAAACTTTTTTTTTCTTTTTTCTTTTTTTTGTATATTTTTTTTTCTTTTTTTTTTCTTCATCTTGTCTCTTTTCTCTTCTCTCTTTTTAGAACACAAATTTCAAGAGACAAGATACACCTTATTTACAAAACAAAAGCAAGAAGAGGAACCATCTAGCCAATTTATCTGAATCCCACGGAAGACCACACTTATTCCCAAAACAATTCCAAAGCTCCAAAATTCCCTAAGGTTAAGGTAATCATGGTTTTTCACTTAGGGCTAGTGTATGAGCTTCAAAACAAAGAAATGGGGAAAACATAGGCTCAAAGGGGCTATCGAAGGATCAAAACAGGGTAGGCTCATTTGACTAGAAAGGCTCAACAACAAAGCTGCCTTTATCACTTTCAAACATGCATATCAATCAAGAATCATCAAAAAGAGTCAAGCCAAGGCATATGTGCAAGCAATCAAGAGACATATCACATACAAGAAAGAATATCAAGTGGCTCAAATTCTCACACAGGGTATTTCTGTCACAATTAAATCAACCTGTCAAACATCATAATCATCTTCCAAGAAGAGAAAAGCAAGGATTTTAAACAAATCAGAGTATCAATGGAGTGAAAGACAAGTCTACAACCTAAACCAAGTCCAGAAATCAAGAGAAACATGCAAAATTGTATACAAGACACTACAAAAACTATCTAGAAAACAAAAAATTTAACGCAGAAAAACAAAAACTGACAAAGAATATAGAATTCTCCCCCAATAGACCACACTTAAACTACACAGTGTCCTCAATGTGTCACAAGCATAAGATCAGTAATTATAATAGTCAACAGATCAAGGACAAGTGCAATTCAAGTGGGAAAAAGGGAAGAAGGGAAAGAAGAAAACTCGCCTGATCATGGTGGCAGTTTCCAATTTTGGACTTTCAGGGAGATCTCTTCCACCATCGGATTCAGCAAGGAAGTCTTGAGGAAGAACTGCTTCATCCTCCAAATTTGGTCGAGCAGGGAGATGTCCTCCACAGCTGGATCTAAGAAGCAGTGATTGTTGATGAGCAGGTTCAGTTGGTGCCTATTAATCTTCAAACTTTCGGCACCTTTGTCTTGCACCATGGGTGTGTGTTGATCAAATGCATGTGTACCTCCTACAACATGGTTAGTGCAATGTGGTTCCAAAGAAATAATATGCAGAGGTATAACACCCAATCCCAGTGTAGGAGGCTGAACCTCAGATAAACTCTCAGAACATGAATCACTTTCAAATTCAGAAGCAATATCAACAACAGAATTAGATTCATGTTCAGTGCATGGAGAATAAACATTCAGACAAGATGACAAAAGTTGTTTCTCATCATGCAGAGAGTGAAAATCAAAAGCATGCTCATCAATATCATCAACATCAACATACCTATCAACAACATAATCATCAACAATAGAATCAATAACAGGTATGTCTACCTCCACTTCCCTGAAAATTGGTTGAGTGGTGGAAGGTGAAGCTGGTCTACCTATCTCAAAAGTGGTACTCATTTCAGCCTGGTCCTCAAATTCTTGATCAGTCTCCTCAGGTGCAAGACTGGGGACATAGGAGTGTGGGAAGGTAGGTGGCACAACACTAAGCTCATGACTCTGCTCCTCATCTCCTATGTGGATGGCATCAACATCGTCTAAAAGCTGAACAGTCTGAAATGGTGATTCCTTTGAAACATAAGACTGTTCCTCAGTGAGTTGAGTGGCCATCTGCCTCATCTGATCAGTCAAACTCTGAATGGAAACACTGGTCTCGTGCTGAAAGTCCATGTTCTCTCGCCGGAACTGAATGTTCAGAATAGTCATTTGCTCCAATAACTCCTTCAATGTAGGCTCAAAAGTACTGGAAGGATGAGGAGTTGCTTGGGCAGGCTCATGAAGGTGCAGCTGCTTTGGTTCCTGAACAGGTGGAGAAGGCAAAGAAGAATTCAGAGATGGTTGATATTGTTGTGGAGCGTCATACCGTCCCAAGCTAGGGTCATTCCATCCAGGAACGTTGTTGTAACCATACTGAGCGGGGAAGAATTTATCGAAGAACATATGCTCAAGATCTTCCCAAGAAGTGATGGATCCAGGAGGAAGACCATAAAGCCAATCCCATGCTGCTTCTTGTAATGAGTGTGGGAATGCCTTTAAGAACATGTGATCATCAGGGACATGAAGATGTTTCTTTGAAGAGAAAATGGTGTAGAACTCCTCCAAGTGTCTGTGTGGGCATTCACCTACAAAACAATGAAACTTAGGCAACAAATGTATCAGTCCAGAGGTGAGAACGCAATGAACATCATCCTCGTTAAGTGAAGCTTGCTCCCTAGGAGCACTCTCAGGAGTTGGAGGATGAGTCATATTGTTCTCAACATAGAAATCAGCAGAATATGCATGAGAAGCAATATCAGAGTCAGATGCAGAAGGAGAATCATAATCAAAGACACAGGCAGAAGAAACAGTATTCACAAAATCAAAGTAGGTAGACATGTAGAAGGAAGGGGGAAAAGAAGAATGCAATGAAAAAATGCAACTAAAGCTACCTAAATGCCACACACAATGACGAACACAAACAGAACATCACACTCACAAGACAAGACAAAACAAAACACACACTAACACAACAAAGACCTAAAACCAAACCGTTGGTCCCCGNCAACGGCGCCAAAATTTTGATNGNTGTCGCGGCCCATACAAATTTGATTGCAATTAGGAATGCAGTATAGCTAGGGAATGACCCCTAGGTCGTCTCTCAAGGACCAAATGTGGTTCGAGTCTTAGGTCTAACACGAAGTGG
>NW_014542622.1:121805-133770 GCF_000741045.1 Vigna radiata var. radiata
AATTTCCAGACAAATTAAGCACTATTAGGAAAAACGGGAAAATATCGGACGATTAAGCACAATTCCCTGATTAATCCTAGCACAATAAACTAAGTCGAGAAAATATTGATTCATCACCATGCCATGGGACAATACAACTAACATGGTGATGAATCCTACGTTAATCCATCTGGTGCAAAGCAACCAATTTCATGGGCTGTCAAATGAGAATCCATATGATCATTTGACAACGTTCAATGAAAATTGTAATACAAAAAAGATGACTGGAGTTTCAAATGACAGGATCAAACTCAGTTTGTTCCTTTTTTCACTAGGAGGCAACGCTAAGTTGTGGTTACATTCTTTCTTAGAAGGAAGCTTCACAACGTGGGAGACTGTGGCATACAAATTTCTGAATAAGTATTTTCCGCAGTCGAAAATTAGTCAAGGAAAGCTGGAGATTTCTTCCTTCAGACAGGGGATGGAGGAAACTCTTGGACAAGCATGGGATAAGTTTAAAGGGTTGTTGAGAAAAACTCCTGTTCATGGGTTTGATAAAAACAACTTTGGTTCTTGCATTCGTTGGAGGCCTTAGTACACAATCTAAGATGATGTTAGATGCTTCAGTTGGAGGCGACATAAAGAGAAAGACTGAGGATGAGGCTTATGATTTGATTGAAAGTATGGCTGTGAATGACCAAGAGACTCATAGTGAAAGGGGTACAACAGCTCAAAAGATGGGAGTTCTACATTTTCCCGTTGAGGATGCATTACTAGCTCAGAATCACCTTCTCACTCAAAAACTTGATAATTTGACAAAGATTCTTGCTCAACTTCCAAAGGAGATCATGAACGTGTCTCAAGCTCAACAACTTTATGATTTCTGTGGTGGTGACCATATTAATGGTCAATGTGTTGTGCCTGAAGAGATGCAAGAAGAGGAAAACTATATGGGTAATCAGTTCCAATATAGGTAGGGAAATTTCAACCAAGGCAACTTTAGCCAAGGTTGGAAAAACCATCCTAGTATTGCGTAGAGTCAAAATAACCCATCTGGGCAAACATGAGGCCTTTTCAATAATAGACTGCAACAACCACCTATGTGGCAGCAAGTGGCCATTTGACAGAGAATGTTAGAGACCTTAATGATAAATTTGATAAATTTATGAAGGTTTATGATTCTCACTATGCGAGTCACCAAGCCAATTTCAGAACTCTGGAGATGCAAATTGGTCAACTGTCAAAGAGGGTGGAAACCACAGAGAAGAACCAACTTAGGGCTAATACTAATGTTAACCCTAAAGAGGAATGTAAAGTAGTGGTGAGCATGAGTGAGAGAAGAGCAGAAAAAGAAATTATTTAAATTGAGAGTAGTGAGGAGGAGGAAGATGAAAAAGAAATTATTGAGCTAGAAAGCAGTGAGGGAGAAGAAGAAGAGGAGAAAAAAAATGAGAGAAGAGAAAGTCACCGTGAGCAATTTAGAGAGATTTTTAATCAGGTGATTGTCAGGCCTGCAGTCAAAGTACTCCACCAGATTCCTGTTTACAACAAGAGAATAATGTACGATCTTGGAGAGGTGATAGATCTTGATGAAGAGGAAATTGAAGAACAGAAAGCTTATACACGGCCTAAGAAGAGAAAACATCCAGCTAAAATGAAAGATCCAGGAAGCCTTACTCTTCCATGCACTATAGGAGATGTGGATATAGGAAGAGTTATGCTAGATTCTGGGTCTAGTATTAATATGATGCCTTTGTGTTATCTGAAAAAATTTGGAGGGCTAATATTAAAACCGTCTAACATTTTTGTGACGGTAACGGATGGATCTACTAAGAGTCCGATTGGTATGGTGGAGGATGTGATTGTTCGTTTTGAGCATCCTGAGTTCTTGGTTGATTTTATAGTCATGGATATGGACACGAATGAAAGGATTCCGTTGATTTTAGGAAGGCCTTTCATGAAAACTGCCAAATTGGTTATGAGTATCTATGACGGGAGGATTATGTTAAAGGACCAAGAAAATGTCTTAATTTATATTGGTTCTGAGGAGAAGAGATGTTGCAACTGGAGCATATACAGGTACTAATGATGATTGTAATGTTTTGCAGGTACCTAAGGAGGAAGATATCAACAAAGGAATCCACCTTGACTCAAAGGAAGCAACACTCTGACCTGGTTCAAAGGTGAAATACAAGTAGAAGGAGTGGTTAGTGAAAGAGCTTAAAGAGAAAGGAGCAGTGGAGATTGAAAGACAATACTCCAGAATAGTCAAGGAGGTGGATAGGAGGCAGCTGATGAGTTGGTGGGATGAAGACACCAACGTAGGCGAGAAGACATGAGTTTGCTGGGAGATATCTCAGTTGTTGTAAAACATTATTTTCATTATTTTATTATTTGGACATGTAATTTTTGGATTTTTGCATTTTTGAACAATTTTTGGGTAGCATCTACTCAGGGATGCTAATTATTTATGTATCTACTGAAGGATACAGGTAACTACCCCTACCGAAAGGTGTTGGGAAGCACTTACTGATGAGTGCTAGAAGGTTTGGGTCAGGCTCGTGACGTTAAACAAGTGCTACCTAGGAGGCAACCCAGTTGATTGTTTTCTTATTTTTAACTTTGTTTTAGTTGCATTATAGGCTTTGAGTATTGCATGAGAGAGGGGAAGTGCATGAAATTTAAAATTGAAAGTTGAAATCAAGTGTTACAGGTTCTAAAATGTGAAGGCAAGCCAAAAAGGGGGGAGACATTTTTAACGTTCACCGCTCAACGGTACCTCAGCGTTGAGCGGTGGCGTCGCGGACTGCAACATGGGCTTTTTCAAAGCTCAGCGTTGGAGGCTCATTTGCACACTTTTAAAACCTCCCTAGGGTGCGCCCAAGCGTTCTCCACAGACCCTAGCATTTTACCTTCACTTTTAAGAGCATTCTAAAGGTTTTCCTTCACTTTTCTCATCACCCACTCACCAAAATCTCATAGTCCTCCACTTTTTACCCATTCCATTGAGAAAGTTTTGGGTTTTTGGTGAGAGCATTGCATTGGAGAAGCATCCATCATCATTCACATGATATTTGCAAGCATCTAGAGTATCTCCACTCAAGTAAGTCGTGCAATTTCATTCTTAGGGTTTCTAGAATTGAATCTTATTGAAGAACATGTGTAGATTAGGGCTTTTGATTTCTATGAATGATTTGATGAAATAGAAACATTTTGCACCGATTAAATTGCATGATTTTTGTCTGGAACTATGTTATTTGTGATTGAGTGGAGATTAGAGTTGGTTAGGCAAGGTTTTGCAAAAATACCGATGCCACCGCTGAGCGGTCAGTGGACGCTGAGCGATGGGTGGCAGATTTTGTTTTTGGCATTGTTTTGTGATGCAAGTGGCGCTGAGGGGTCTTGTTTTGCCCTAAGCGTTGGACAGTGTTTGAGTGGTGTATGTTTGATGGTTTGCTAACCCTTAATGGTGAACTTATTTGGTCTTTTGAATTGTATTTGATGTAGGAATGACATCATCTTCAAGGAGAGTGAAGACCATGGGAAACAAGAGAAAAGAGCCAGAGAGGCCACGAAGATTTTATTCTCACAGTTTCCTCTCTAGGAAACATGATGAGCATTTCTTGATTGTTCAAGAAAGGAAATTGCTGATGGAGAGGAAAGCCATTTGGATTCCAGACTTGGCTCCTCAGTTTGATGCAGAGCTTGAAAGCAGGAACTGGGAAAAGCTAGCTACATTTCCTGCGCCAGCTAATATTGAGGTTGTGAAGAAACTTTACATTAATGTCTTATCCAAAGGAGTACAGATGGAGAGGTACATTAGTTATGTGCGAGGGGAGATTATCAGATATGACCCTAAGACTATTAACAGTTTCTTGGGCACTAAGTGGGCTGGTGAGCAGTGTCAGTATGCGTTGAACATAGGGGATTTTTCAGATTATGGGGATGTTGAGAGGATGTTGTGTGTACCTAGAGGACACTTTCACAGGAACCCAAATGGAGTGCCGATTCACATAAAAAGGGCATATCTGACACCCTTGGCAAAGTATTGGATGGCATTTACTCATGTCAATGTTCAGCCGTGTTCCCATGTTTCCGATATCACTATTCATAGGATTATGTTCATCTACTGTATGCTGAAACAGATGGACGTGAATGTTGGGGAGGTCATCGCCAACAAAATCCAGAGTTGCGCTACTATTGTGAGTAGAAGGACACCATTGAAACATCCTTACCTTATTACGTACTTGTGCCAGCAGGCTGGGGTGGATACTTCTATTCCACCATTTAAGAGGCCTAGGAAGGCCATAGATGCTGCTTATTATAGACAGTTGTGTAGAGGAGATGAGGCAGTTGGACCAATGCCTAGGAGACAACCCAAGAGAGGAGCAGGTCAACAGGATGAGCTAGCACAGCACGCAGAGTCGTTCCAGATGAGGGACATATACCTGTGCATGATGGAGGCTAGGATGGAGTCTCTCCATAGAGGGCAGGTGGCCACAGCTGAGATGATTATAGGTCTATATGATACACCACCAATGCAGAGGTGGACTATGGACGAGTTCCATAGTGCTATGGCTTGGCCTCAGTAGCAGGCACAAGGGAGTGGAGTTGGAGAAGCTGAAGCTCCAACTATGTACGAGGATGATAAGGAGGATGACGACTTTGAGGATGCAGAGGCTGGAGACAATGAGGATTCAGATGACAGCATGGGTTGATAGGGCATCTACTGATGGATGCCATTGCAGTAGAATAAGGTTTTATCTTTCTTTCTCATGTGTATTTTCAACTTCTAGAATAGGTTGAATTTTGTTGAGTAGTGTAGGTGTCTGTACTTGCCTGAACACCTTTTCTAACTATGGTTTGACTTGGCTTTATTGCATGATGAGTTTGCTTGATGTGGATGATGATTGAGATTATGTTACATGCTTATATACAGGTGAATTGTTCACTAGTTGTCTGAGCAGATGCATGATGATTTATGATTGTGATTATGATGCTAAGCAGGGTGTATGATTGATATTTGAGATGTTGAGTGAGCATAGTTGTGTGAGGTTTTGAGCTCCAGAATGTTTGTTGATATATTTGCTATTCATTTGGAAGCATGAATGATATTCCCTGAGTCTTTATGATTGATTGAATTACATGCTTATATCATATGATCAAGGCCATTTTTGGTATCCCTTTACTTAGCCAAATTTTCGCCCAAAGTAAAAGGAACATTTGATGTTCTACCCTTTTTGAACTTAAGCCTTAAACAGGATGAAAACCCTTACTTTGAAAATCTTTACCTTGAGTTAGGCTGAGAAATATTTTTGATGTTGATAAAGGTTCAAGTTTGGGGTTGTTGGGGGAAATTGAAAGGCAAAAGAAAGGCATTGAGCTCAAGTGGTGAATGAAAAAAGCATGAGAAAAGAAAGAAAAGAAAAGAAAAAGCATGAAACGTGAGCTCAATGTAAAAGAAAGAAAAAGTGAAAGTTGGGGAATGAGTGAGATTGTTAAAAAGAGAGTTTGTGCTTGAACTATGATTGTGTGCATAACTCTCTTAACTCAAGGATTTTGTGATATGAAAAACCAATGTTTTTTGTTAGCCCAACCATATTATAAGCCTTGAAAAAGTCCTTGTGATGGCAATTGTGTGTAAAGATGTTGATTGTATTAGATGAATGTCAATTTTGTTTCATGTGATAGGTGGATAGTAGAGAGAAGAGTGACCTTTTGAAACACTTAACTGATTGAGTGAAAACACTTTGCTTGGAAAGGATTGATGAATTTCATGATTACATATGTGTTTAGTGGACTGATCATTCATAGAAATAGCATCTGTTGGAGAATATGTCTTTATGTGAACAATATTTGAACTAGAATAAATTGAAGCATGTACGCATCTTGATTAGATTTCATTGAAAAGTTGAATTGAGGAATCACTTGTTATGAAAGAATGAGTTGAACTATTTTGATGATAAGGTGGAAAGGCTAAGTTTTGTCTTGCTTGCTTGAGGACAAGAAAAGTTCTAAGTTTGGGGTTGTGATAACGGTCTAAAAACCGTTATTTTTATACTTAAATTTGATATTAAAACACACCCTTTATGGCTTAGAATGAGCTTAGAACCATGCAAAATACTTTAGTTGGGTTTCAAGAAAGTCAAAAGTGGTTTTTAGAGATATTATTCTTGTTTTTACATTGTTTTGATAGACTTAATGAGAATTGAAAGATGGAGGTGAAGAAGGGAGAACTTAGACTCAAGAAAGGATGAGAAAAGAAGCAAAAGAAGAGTAAGGTCCACCGCTCAGCGCCAATTCTAGCGCTGAGCACCAACTTCAAGGAGGTAGCCATTGTTTCTCGCTTGAGCAGCGACGCTGAGCATCCTGCGATTCTGGAGACCCAGCGTTGAGCGCCAGGTTCCACCGTTGAGCATCCAGCGATTATGAGGGCTATCGTTGAGCAGTCAAACGAGCGTTGAGTGCCTAAATGATGGGCCTGGGCCAAGATTCTGTTACTTTTTTGCGTTATAAATAGACCCAGTGCGACCCTTAGGGTAATCTTTTGGCAGAGGAAGACTTCAGAGCACCTTCTACACTCCTTGGAGGCGGTTTCTTGGATACTTAGGCTCCAATTTATCAATTCTAGGCTTTACTCTTTCATCTTTTCCATTAATTCCATCTAGTTTCACCATCTCCATGGTAAACTAATCCCTTTGTTGTTGGGGAACAATGTAGTCCTTTTGAAACTCTCTTGTATCAAATTTCTTATTATACTCACATGCTTTTATGATCAATTGTTTGAGTTTTCTTTTCTGATGTTAATGCTTACATCGTTTAACTCATTCGGTGTTATGATATTTGATTTTACCGATACGGGAACGTACGGGGAAGTCTAGAACTGATAAGAATTCTCTTGACTATGAAATACTGCCTAGGAATAGGAGTAGGATGGTCAATTGCTTAAAGCTTCTGTACTTAATGCGTTGGTAATTACTAGGTGTCAGGAAACAGGTAGGTTTCGTTTTACACCAAGAGGGGGGGTGAATTGGTGTTAGTTCAAAAACAAAATCTTTTCGCAATCTTGGTATGAAAATTCAAAGCTTTTTAATCTTTCCTTGAAATGCAAGTAATGAAAATTCAATGCAGCAGAAAAACGCAGTTGACTGCTAAACAGATAAAGTCGACTGGAAATAAAGAGTGCAGGAATAGAGAAAATGAAATACTAGTTTTTATACCGGTTCGGCCAACAATGCCTACATCCAGTGTCCTTCCAACCTCGGAAGCAAATGCACTATAAAGGTTGTGGTTTTTACAACAATGAATTTATAGAAGCACCACGCAAATATATAAATCTCCTCTCTAACCCAAAATCAAATATAGTTGCACACACAAAAACCAGAATTGCAGCAAGAATCCCCTCTTCTGCAATTTGAACCCACGTCGAACAATCCTCAACGTGTAACCAGCACTCTTCAC
The DNA here is from genome assembly GCF_000741045.1 of Vigna radiata var. radiata. Taxonomy (NCBI): domain Eukaryota; kingdom Viridiplantae; phylum Streptophyta; class Magnoliopsida; order Fabales; family Fabaceae; genus Vigna; species Vigna radiata. The sequence goes on from NW_014542622.1 coordinate 129,246, forward strand.
AGGATGGGAAGCCTATCACAGTAGACTTCACAGGTTGTCAAGCCTTCAATCAAGCAATCTTCACAGGATGTCAAGCCTTCAAGATCAACAGAAAGCACCTTCTTCTTACAGATAATGATCAAGCAGTATGCACAATGGACTCCTCCCTTTGAATCTCTCTCAAGAAAGATCACCACCGTCTTCTTGGAGAATTCTTGGAGCTTCTAAACAGAGAGTTCAATCTGAAACAGGAAAATAACAATGTCAGATCAACAAAAGTCATAGAAAAATTTGTGTTCTGTCTATTTATAGTTTTCTTTTATATCATATTGCTTCTCAGTCGAATAGCCTACTAATACAGTCGACTATATTAAAACAGTTATAACAGACAGTCAACACAAAGGCTCCTCAGTCAACAAAATCAACACATATTTATAACAGTTAACCAGGTCACACAGTCTTATCTAACTTTCGAAAAATATAGTCGTTGGAGCGTGTAGGCTTAACAGAATTCCAAACAGAACAGTAATACAGTCGACTATGTAATCCACAATGTCGACTGACACATGAAAAAACACTTTGAAATTCTTTTCAACTCAAAATGTCACATAGCACATGTTCTCAAAATCTGTATAAAGATTTTAGCATAGTCGAATCCATTAAGAGTGTATTCGACTGGACCAGAACTTTGTCACAACAAATATAAGTTCATAAAGGTGGTTGTGATCTTTTTCCTTCCAGAAATGTGCAGTAATCAAAAACATTTTATTTCTCATTTCAATACAAGTATATTCCACGCACATTTTAATACAAGCATGTTTCACAACTTTAACACACAATCAATCATAGGAACATACATTGCAATTCAACAAAACATGTTCAGAAGATACGACAAACACTTCAAAACAAGAACATGTAATGCAGTAACATATGTACTGTTATTAAGCATTGTGTTGTCATCATCAAAAACTAGTTTGATATAGAGTTTGTGTTGTCAACAATCTCAAGACTAGGGAGACTAGGAATGGTAAACTAGTAATTGGTAATAGGCTTTCTTCGCCGAGGAATCGAGTTTTGAGTAATTTAGAAAGTTGCATGACATTGATAATAAAGCGAATTTAATAAGAATAGTAGATATGAGAGGGTGGATAAGGATGAAATTGTAAACCCCAACAACCTCATTCATACATATCTTTTATTTGCCAATTGATTCAATTTGCATTTGCATGTTTAGATTTAGTTTTGCATTAACACTACAAAATTATTCTTCTTTCAAGTCTTATGCAATCAACTTACATGAAAGATAAGGCCTAAGAGTCCCTTGGGAAAACGATATGGACTTACCGTCTATTTATTACTTGATACGATCTGGTACACTTGCCAGGGGCTTAACAATAGGATGCTGAATATTTCCATTATTCAACTATGGTGCATGTAAGATAGTTAATTTTTTCTACCATAATAGTTTTATTTAGATTACTAGTTTCTAACAGCTTAACTTTGTTGTTATAGGTACATAGACACAGTCGTTGTAGACCAAGGTTGGTCTTCTGTTTACAGCTTTGTTAAACCTCAGACCATTCAGCGTTCTAGTACCACAATTGAAAGCAAACAAAATTATTTGCAAACATGGATGGCTGAGTCAAACAGAGACGTATACCTTATGCCATACATTGATGGGTATGTTTTTTTTTATGTAAAAGTGAATTAAAGTTTACTTAATTAGTTTACTAACTATTTATGATATTCCAAACAGGGCTCACTGGCAGTTGTTGGTCCTCATTCCCAAACAATGTAAAGTTGTATTCTTATGTTCGCTACAAAGGAAGATGAAAAATGACTTGAGAAACATCCTTCAAGGGTAAGTGTTTCGCCAAAAATAACTTTGAAATTCATGTTGACCTTAATTTTTTATGATTTGATACTTATATTAATATTAATTTGTGTTTTAATGTAAATAAAGTAATGGGTAAATCTCGAGGTCAGCTAAGTCAAGTCATGTATCCAAAGGTTAGGTGCATTTATATAGTTTTAATTCATTTACTATGTTATTCAATGATCTTAATTCTTGACTATATTTAGTTTGTCATTTTAGTGTAACAAGCAGCTAGATTCATGGGAATGTAGGTACTATGTGATTTCTTGGATTAAGACAATCATTCGAGCTAGCATTACAAATGACTGGAATGAGGTATATAATCATGCTTACTTTCAAAACATCACAAATCAATAATTTTCTTTGAACATATATCAAACCATAATGAATATTTCTTAATTGTGCAGGGCTTCAACAATTTATCTCCTATACCCGAACACATCATAAGGTAGCTAAGGCAGGAGTGGACAACTTATCTTCTGCAAAATTAGAACTAGGAAGACTTATATTTGTTGTTGAACATTACTTAGGTTTAGTTTAAGTTTATAATTTCATATTTTTGGTGAAACATTATAGCTGAAACACAAATATTTATTATAAATAATTGTTCTGGGTCAATTTTTTTATTTTCAGGTGTGGTTTTATTGGAAAAATAAAATATTTTGTAAAAGAAAAACCTAGAACACGTCGGTTAATGCAAAACCGACGTCCACAGACGTCTGTCAATGCACAAACCTACGTCCAATGAGTTACAGTGGACAAAACGTTCTAGGGCCTATAAACGTTTTGGTGGTGTACACAGCCGACGTCTATGTAGACATCGGTGTTGTACACAATCGACGTCTGCATAGACCTCGGTTATATCATGCCCGACGTCTCATTAATGTCACTAGAATAGACGTCGTTTTCATATGTGACATTAAAAATCCAAAATAACCGACATCTAAAGCCCTTTCTGTACTAGTATAATATATTATGATGTGTAGATTTGTCATTAATTAAATTTGTTTTTTATGGAGTTTAATTAGTTTTCACTTCTATTTAACAATTTGTTACTTGAAATTTAATTTATATATATATATATATATATATTAAATATATAAAATTGTGAATATCAATTATTTTATGAAATAAGCATAAAATTTATTATTTTTATTAATTTAATTAAACAAAAATGAGGTTACTAAAATCATAATATTTTACATGTTATAACTGAAGGCACAAATTACAAAAGTATAGAAACCAAAAGTTTATATAAGGTGAATCTGAAAAATTAATTCACATGAAAAATACGAACTGGGCCTAACCAACCTACTTTAACATGGTGATGCCTTAAATTAATTTTAGTTACGAACTATTTTTTATCAGCAACAATACTATATGTCACACAATTAACAAAATATTTTTTACATTTCTAACTTTAGTCTTTATTATTCCATTATAATACTGGAAAATTTTATTTACATTTGTTTGATTGAACACCAAATCAAACCACTCCTTTACACAAAAAAATGTACAACAATCCAGAGAGTAGTAAAGGGAAAGAAACAAAAACAGTCTTGGGCAATGAATTAAACTCTTGTCTTTCATCTTCTACAATTGTTTCTAATTTCACAAAACTCAACTGTCTTTGATAATGAGACTTTAGAACGAACGGTGCAACTTCATCCACATAACGTTTGGATTTTGTCTTTCTCATCATCATTTTAGATAATGATATTCAAGTAAGAACAATTAAAAAATGTTATACAGAATAAGGTATTTAAATGATATTGAAGAAAGATCTTAATGAATTGAAGATGGTAAACTTGAGATATATAGTGGAGAGTGTTAGGTGCAAAAAATCTAAATATAATTTTAGACTAAAATAAGGACGACACCGTTGAAATCCAACCATCATTAAGTTTATTTCTAGAAAAATCAGTTTCGATATTTGTTCCATGACAGCTACAATTTTTTATGGCATATGTTAAAATAAGACTTATATGTGATAAGAAATTCTTGGAAAAAAATTCCTTTTGAAGAAAAATGAAATTAAAATATTGTGAAAAGAAATATTGAAACCAAATAGGTTAATGATATTGTGAAGGTAGAAATACATATTTTTTTTTAGAAATGACAGTGTTTTAAAAATAGCAATAATCAATTATTTTAATATTAAAATATTTTAATATAAATAGTTTTGTTACGAACGTGTCTCATTATTTTAATGCATATCATCCATTTGGAAATAATTTTTTTAGAGTTTTTTTACTTCTTTTTAAGAGTTCTTCTTCTTTGCTAGTTTAATTAAAAAATTGAGACTATAAGATTGATCTTCGCGATAAATTCTTCAATTTAGATTGATCAATTTAGTCAGATTATGTTCTTTCTATTGGTAAGTATGTCCTTTCTTTGCATGTGACACTTTTTGGCTCGCATGTAGTGTTTAAATTTTATTTATTAGTCTCTACTTATTGTTGTAAAATATTATTATTGTAGTTGAAAGTTGTGCAACGTCCATAAACTTTTGCAACGTTAATATTTTTATTAATTAGCAACAGACAAATTTTTAAGTGCAACAGTCAAATTATTTATTATTTTTAATGTCTTTTATTGATTTTATTCTTCCGTAGCTCTATAAATATAAAGCTCTTTCTCCATTCCAAGACACACCAAAAATGGGTCTTT
>NW_014542622.1:134195-136564 GCF_000741045.1 Vigna radiata var. radiata
AATAATAATAATAATAATAATAATAATAGTGATACCATGAATGAGGATTTGAGAAGAAGTAAAAGACAGAGAAAGGAAACTTCCTTTAGAGACGACTTTTATACTTATCTTGTTGATAGTGATCCAACAAGCTTTGTAGAAGCTACTAGTGCTCCTGATGCAAATCAGTGGGATAAAGTCATTAGGACTGAAATTGAATCAATTCGGAAAAACAACACTTGGACTTTAGTAGATTTTCCTAAAGGAGCAAAACCCATAGGTTGTAAATGGATCTTTAAGAAAAAATATCACCCTGATGGATCCATAAAGAAATATAAGGCAAGATTAGTAGCAAAAGGTTTTACTCAGAAACCCAACATAGATTACTTTGATACTTTTGCTCCTGTGACTAGGATTTCCTCTATTCGAGTGTTATTAGCTTTAGCAGTTATCCATAAACTAGTGATACATCATATGGATGTTAAAACTGCCTTTCTGAATGGTGACTTAGAGGAGGAAATTTATATGACTCAACCGGAAGGGTGTGTTGTACCTGGTCAAGAGAATAAGGTATGTAAACTTTTAAAATCTTTGTATGGGTTGAAACAAGCACCTAAACAATGGCATGAAAAACTTGATAAATGTGTGTACTCTAAATTTGAAAATGGTGATAGTGTCATTATATGCTTGTATGTGGATGACATGTTAATATTTGGTACATGCAATGAGATTGTCACTAGAACCAAATTGTTCCTAGGATCAAAATTTGAAATGAAAGACATGGGTGAAGCCAATGTGATTTTAGGTATTAGAATCATAAGGAAGGGAGATGGTATATTATTATCTCAAGAACAATACAATGAGAAACTTCTTAAGAAGTTTGGGTTTTATGACTTAAAACCAGTGAGTACCCCTTAAGATGTTAATTCTAATTTAATGAAAAATAGAGGAGAATATCTCAGCCTCGGTATGCCCAGATAATTGGGAGCTTACTGCACTTAATGAACTTTTGTTATGTAGTAGGTACACTGAGTAGGTACACTCAATGTCCAAATCAAGAACATTGGGGTGCACTTGTTAGGCTTATGAGATACTTAAGAGGTTTAATGGATTATGCCATTGAATATAGTGGATTTCCCGTTGTACTAGAACGGTATAATGATGCTAACTGGATCTTTGATTCAGATGAGACAAAATCCACTAGTGGTCATGTATTCACACTTGGGGTGATGCAATTACATGGAGATCAGCCAAGCAAACTATTATTGTAAGATCAACAATGGAATCTGAGTTTGTTGCTCTTGAGATGGCTGGTAATGAGGCTGAGTGGTTGGAAAACTTCTTAGCAAACATTCCACTAGGAATGAAACCAACCCTGTCGGTATCAATACACTATGATTGCCAATCTGCAATACCTATAGCTAAAAAAAAGAATTTGGTGAAGCAGCTGCTAAAGAGTGGAACTATTTTCATTGATTATGTGAAGTCAGAACGGAATCCTCTGACAAAACCACTGGAAAGACAAATGATATTAGAAACATCGAGGGGAATGAGACTTAAGCCACTTGCAAACAAACAATTGATGGTAACCCAACCTTTGTGATTGGAGATCCCATGAATAAGGTTCATATGGGTAAAAACAAGTCACTTGTTAGTTCTGATAGCACTACATTGATTTTAATCAATTATGTCCCTTCCTATGGTATGTATGAAAGTGCTATAGACTGCATTATTGAGAGGTTAAGCTTTGTCATTAAAATTCTATGTGGGAATTTTAATTAAACAAAGTTTTTAATGATTTTCAAATCCCTTATGGGTGGTGTATGTTTTGCAGCATACACTTGATGAAATCACCTATATGAGTGTGGAGTGGGGCCGCTTGCATGAGATCTTGGCATGATCTCTAGAGCACTCATGAATACCAGGCACGCGCATGGCCTATTTAGCGCAACACAGCGATAACAGCAAGAATTGTGGAGGTGTATTGTGATTGATAAACCTCTAACACACGTCAAGTGTATTTGGTTCATATAGCTTGTTATACCAACTACACTCTGTGTTAAGTTTCTCAATCTAAGACTGGTTCATATAGCTAGTTATACCAACTCTGATGCATTACATCCTATTAGACCCAGAATAAAAGTTTCTTTTATTTTTCTCTCAACTTTCTTTTGCAATAAGTTGGGGATTGTTGTAAAATATTATTATTGCAATTGAAAGTTGTGCAACGTCCATAAACTTTTGCAACGTTAATATTTTTATTAATTAGCAACAGTTAAATTTTTAAGTGCAACGGTCAAATTATTTATTATTTTTAATGTCTTTTATTGATTTTATTCTTCCGTAGCTCTATAAATATAAAGCTCTTTCTCCATTCCAAGACACACCAA
>NW_014542622.1:137954-139166 GCF_000741045.1 Vigna radiata var. radiata
ATTATTTTTAATGTCTTTTATTGATTTTATTCTTCCGTAGCTCTATAAATATAAAGCTCTTTCTCCATTCCAAGACACACCAAAAATGGGTCTTTTCTCTTCCTCTTTTCTTCTTTTCATTTTCTAAAAATTATCTTGGGTATAAACTCTATCAGAGTTTCTTGCTTCTTGCTTCTTGCTAGTTCTGTGATCCTCGAATACATTTCGAGAAGTTCCTGTTGTATCCTGGGGGACTTGCGCAACACACTGCGGATAAGTCCTTAAGGACAGTGAATTTACACGCCTCAGGAAATTGCGGTTCGAGATTTTGTAAGCATTTTTCTAACACTTATCAGTTGATCTTATGGTGTGCTTTAGTCATGTTTGTATTGTTTGTAGGGACAGATAGAACCTTTTGTGTGCTTGGAGGTGTTTTAAGGTTTTGATGAGTCTAATTTATCTCTTAGGTAAGAAAATTTAATTGCATTGTTTTCAACTGATGATAACATGTGTGATAGTTGTTTTTGTATAATTGAGTTGTCTGATGAAATATGACATATGAAGTTGACTTAAGGGTTTTGTTTGTCTTTATTGATTGTATGTTGAAATTTGATATGTTATATGATTGAAATTGTAATTGAGGTGAATTAAGTTGTGTAAAGTCTAATGGTTGGTGTACGATCCTATATTTCCAACGATCGGAAATAACTAAATGCCGAACGGTCCCCTTGGGCCCAAGACACCGAAAATAACTAAAGACCGAACGGTCTTAATGGGTAAGCAGCCCACACAGGCCCAATTCCAGATTCCAGTACAAAAAGCCAGCGTATAAAATATTCACGAAAATATATCATCCGATATATCTTATAAAGATATTATAACAGAGATATGTCAAGTAAGATTATATTTTATTCTGTTTATATTACTGTTAATATTATATCAATCCAAAGCCTATAAATAAAGGTCAGAGGATTCCAAACAAGGTACGCTCCCTGAATACACTTTACTCACAACCCACACAGCATATCTCTCATCCTTTCAATTCTCTCCAACAGAGAATTCCTTATACACGCCTAACTTGAGCGTCGGAGTGCCTTTTCAGGTACCTCCCCCCCCCGTCAAAGCTAGAAGACCACCGGACGGCTGAAGTCAGCGAGAAGACGTACGGTCAGAAATCACGAAAAGCGGGCAGAAACACGGAAGAAGACGTCATCGAGGTTAGTACTTCGGTCC
>NW_014542622.1:145901-147745 GCF_000741045.1 Vigna radiata var. radiata
GCCTCATCCTCCGCTCGCAAAAGGCACGAAAGAAGTCTGCGAAGCGTTCACAACATCGTCCGCAACCATCTGTCGATGCCGGACATCATCTTCACTGACGAAGATTTTCACGCTCCAGATCCCGACCAGGATGATCCAATGGTGATAACCGCCCGCATAGCCGAGTACGACGTAAGCAAAGTCCTCATCGATCAAGGCAGCTCCGTTAATATCCTATATTGGACCACTTTCCAAAAGATGGGACTGTCAGAAGACATAATAGCGCCATTTGGAGAGCAAATTGTCGGCTTTGCAGGCGAACGAGTGGATACTCGAGGCTACGTAGATCTCAGAACCCGGCTGGGAACTGGCGACAAGGCCAAAGAACTCCGTACACGGTTCCCGTTGGTAGAAGCCCACACCTCGTATAACGCCCTCCTTGGGCGGCCCTGCCTCAATGCCTTCGGTGCCATAGTTTCCACTCCGCACCTGGCAATGAAATTTCCTTCCGAAGAAGGAAAGATATGTACCGTACGGGCAGATCAGAAAGTCGCCCGACAGTGTTATGTAGCCTCTCTAAAAGACAAGACATATCGCAGAGAAAAACGATCGGAGGCAATATTGGTCGATTTAGATCCCAGGACCAACACTGACGATCGCATGCAACCCCAGGGGGAAACCAAACAGTTCATTCTCGGCAGAAATGACGACCAAACCACTTCCATCGGCGCCGGCTTAGCCCCCGAGCAGGAACAGGACTTAACTGCATTACTAAAAACGAACAGCAAACTTTTTGCGTGGACCGCCTCCGACATGCCAGGAATTCACCCCAGTGTGATCACCCACAAGTTGTCTATATTCCGNGAAGCCCGTCCGGTTGCACAGAAAAAACGACGACTAGGCAACGACAAAAGGGAGGCTGTGCAGAACGAGGTAAACAAACTGGTGAAGGCCGGATTTGTCCGCGAAATCCGATACAGCACTTGGCTCGCAAATGTTGTAATGGTGAAAAAAGCGAACGGTCAGTGGCGAATGTGTGTTGACTTCACTGACCTGAATAAAGCCTGCCCGAAGGATAACTACCCCCTCCCCAGCATCGACCGGTTAGTAGACGGTGCTTCGGGACACGCAGTTTTGAGCTTCCTCGACGCCTATTCCGGATACAACCAAATTCCCATGTACGTCCCGGACCAGGAGAAGACAACTTTCATAACGGAGCATGCCAATTATTGCTACGAGGTAATGCCGTTCGGTCTGAAAAATGCAGGTGCAACGTACCAACGGCTCATGGACAAAGTCTTTCGGGACCAAATCGGGCGGTGTATGGAAGTCTATGTAGATGACATGGTGGTAAAGAGCTCCTCACACCAACAACATCTGAAAGACCTGGCGGAAGTCTTTCAACAACTCGAAAAGCATGACCTACGATTGAATCCGTTAAAATGCACCTTTGTAGTGCAAGCAGGCAAGTTCCTAGGGTTTTTGTTAACCGACCGAGGAATAGAAGCCAACCCAGATAAATGCCGGACGATTTTGGAGATGAGAAGCCCAACAAAACTCAAGGAGGTCCAGTGCCTAGTAGGACGCCTTACCGCGTTATCTCGGTTCATACCGAAGCTCTCCGACCATATCAAACCTATAATAAAAAACATGAAGCAGAACTTACCCCGACATTGGGACGATCAATGCGAAGCCGCCTTCACCACCATAAAAAATATACTAACGTCTCCGCCAGTTATGGCGCGACCAACAGAAGGCTCCGACTTACAGCTGTACTTGGCGGCCTCTAGCCATTCGGTAAGCGCCGCCCTCATTCAAGAATCTCCCGTTCTTAAACTAATTTATTTTGTTAGCAGAACTTTGCA
>NW_014542622.1:150955-152740 GCF_000741045.1 Vigna radiata var. radiata
AAAGATGGGCGCCATGCCCCCTAGATTCTTCAATCTAGGTGAAAAACGGGCGCCATGCCCCCAAGATTTTCAGTCAAAGCAAAGCCGGACGCAACGCCTCCTGGATTTTAATCTCGGCAGATACCGGACGACTTACCCTCGGCGGTAACAAAAACGAAAATTCGAGTTAAAGTTCAAGTAACAAGACTAGATCTTCAACAAAGTTCATAATAGCAAAAGCAAAGTTCATAAAGAATACTACCAACAGAAACATCACAGTCAGAGCAATTGATGAGAAAATAAAGTCAACGTGATAAGTAGAGTTCAAAAGATTACAACCTAAGAACGAAAAGACCAACAGGTATATAAAACATCCTAAGCATCTACGTTAGTTGCCTCCCCCTCCTCCTCTTCAGCAATCTCCTCCACTGGCTCTTCATGGGCGACTTCATCCTCTGCCTCGGCCAGGTCTCCCTCTTCAGTAAAGACACCGTCAGGAATGTTCTTGATCGGCACCATCTCACCATGATACACGTCTTGATATACATCAAAATCAAAGGCACTAGGCGCCACATTAGCCAGGTGCTCCATTTGCCTCAGCGCCTTCTTGAAGCCCTTTGTGTGTTCCTGGCGAATGGCCGCGAACATCTCCGCTTCAGTGTCTTTCCATTCTAGCGAGGCCGCCTTCAGCGCGTCCCTCTCCTTCCGAACGGCATCCGCCTCAGTCAGGGCCTTCTTGGCCGACTCCAACTCCTTCGCTAGATTATCCCGCTCGGTCCTAGTCCGCATGCTCAATTCTCTCAGTTGTTCATGGATTGCATGACTTTCGGCCAACATCCTGGTCGACTCTTCAGCATTCTTAGCACAATCGGCATGAGCGGCCCGAGCGTCCTCCAGCTCCTTCTTCAGACGGCTCAATTCACCTTGGACATCCCCACGGTTGGAGGCATAGGCCATCTTGTACGCTGCCGCTCCGCAGTTCAAAAGATGGTAAAGAAGATACTCCGACATTTGCTGCTCCGACATCGCAGCCATCGCCTTTTCTTCAGCAGCGTCAAAATTGAATTCGATCTTGTGCCTTAGATCGAAACCTGGATCATACATGCCCAAAGGCAGTTCCCGTTCGGGAACCGACTCCTCCTGTACGGGCATCGTCTTCTTGCCCTTTGACGCGCTGCTACTGGGCGCTGCCTTCCTCTTGCGAGTTAAGGGCTGCACAGGAGAGGGAGGAGCATCGTCAATATGGACTATGGTGGCCGGTGTGGAGGACGTTCCTCCAGACCGTCCGGCCCGAAGCCCGGCCCCCTGATCCGCCGCTTGAGACTCCCTGAACCAGTCGCGTCCGGTCTTTCTGGCCATAACTTCTGCAAAGCAACATCACCTACACAATGTTACAATTCACAAAATACAAGTAAAAGACAGTTGATAGAGAAACCTACCAAATACCCTCGACTTCAGATCGTTGTACCTCAGGCAACTAACCAGCTTCCTGGAGGAGAACGGACGAGGTAACTTTTTTAACCTGTCCAGATCTCTCCGCTCGACATCAGACATGTCCTCTTCTGGCCAAGAGGTCAAAGTACAAGGTTTTCTAGTCCAGTACAAAGGAAACCTAGAGTTCCCATCCTCATTATAAAAAAACGGACGGCCCATTTCAGTGATGGATACTTTAAAAAAGTGGTTTTTGAAGTCTTTATACGACTCGGCGAATAAACTAAAGATAGCATTTTTAGACATGGAAGTCAGAGATACCCAACCCTTCTTGGAATTCGGGCGGGTCTTGAAGAAAGACAAAAATATTTTGGC
>NW_014542622.1:152895-157797 GCF_000741045.1 Vigna radiata var. radiata
GATACCCAGCGTTCCTTAAAATACAGTTATCCTCTACCCAACGCAATAAGGAATCTCGAGACCTAAAAGAGCTTACTTGCTCCCCAACTTCCCGGGAAGCCCATAAATAATCTCTCGGAGACGGCGAACAACCCTCTTCAGGGCCGTCGACGTCCACTCCTCCGTGGACGAAAACCTTATCCCCACTAAGTAAGGTAGTGATGCAACCGGTGACCACCGATTGGGCAACCCGTGGGTCGCCACGACCCTCCTCGACATTACCAGAAGAATCAAAAAGGGCAGAGGAGGAAGACATTGTTACCTGGATATGGGTGCGCAACGAAAGAAGAAACTCGAAGAAGAAGAGAAAGACCCTGGAAAGCAAAGCGTCGAAGACAGAAATGAAAACGGTTTCACTTCCTCGCATTATTAAAAGCGTGGAGGTTACGAAACTAGGTGCATCCTATGTGCCGTCAGATGTGTTTCATCCAACGGTCCCCATTTCGCGACTTTAGCGCTGCCCTCAGCGCGGGAAATTTACATTTCCTTATCAACGTTAAACGACGACATCGTCATGTCGTTTCAGAAAGTAAGCTGACTAATCGCTCGGTTTCTACACTACTAATCCTTCAAGCACCAAATAACCAATCGCTCGGTTTCTACGAAACTTATCCTTCAAATAACGAACGACGACCACAATTAAGTCCTTCGGCCAAACCAAATCCAACGCCTTCCTTTCGCCTCGGACTTGGGGGGGATGATGTACGATCCTATATTTCCAACGATCGGAAATAACTAAATGCCGAACGGTCCCCTTGGGCCCAAGACACCGAAAATAACTAAAGACCGAACGGTCTTAATGGGTAAGCAGCCCACACAGGCCCAATTCCAGATTCCAGTACAAAAAGCCAGCGTATAAAATATTCACGAAAATATATCATCCGATATATCTTATAAAGATATTATAACAGAGATATGTCAAGTAAGATTATATTTTATTCTGTTTATATTACTGTTAATATTATATCAATCCAAAGCCTATAAATAAAGGTCAGAGGATTCCAAACAAGGTACGCTCCCTGAATACACTTTACTCACAACCCACACAGCATATCTCTCATCCTTTCAATTCTCTCCAACAGAGAATTCCTTATACACGCCTAACTTGAGCGTCGGAGTGCCTTTTCAGGTACCTCCCCCCCCCGTCAAAGCTAGAAGACCACCGGACGGCTGAAGTCAGCGAGAAGACGTACGGTCAGAAATCACGAAAAGCGGGCAGAAACACGGAAGAAGACGTCATCGAGGTTAGTACTTCGGTCCCAGTAAATTTACACCGTAACAGTTGGTATGTTTTAACATTTGTTATGGTTGTTAGATTGATTTGCAGGGTTGGAATGACATAAATATCCAGAATTCTATTTGGCAAAATTATGCAAACTTGTGGGTGAGCATATACTCACTAAGCGAAGTCAAAGTGAGAGAGCTACTGACTTAGTATATATTCAAAGACTTAACTATTTTTTGACTTAACTATTTTTTAATTTCTACGGTACTTTTTTACTTTCACACTCCCTTTCTTGTATACTGCCAATTAACAATTCTAAATATTATTGATATATTAAAATTTTATTTATTGTTTTTAATTAATTAAATATAATATTTTATCATTACAAAGAAATGTAAATGAAAATTAGTCAAAAATCACGATCTTAAAATATAATTGGAAACTATGATTTTTTTTTCTTACTTCCGTTTTACAATCTTTTAATAATAAAATATTATATTTAATTAATAACAAAAATATAAGTAAAATTTTAAAATAAAATAATAATATTTAGAATTGTTCAATAGAAATTTGTAGGAAAATGACACTGAAATAACAAGTTTGTGTTAAACGATTGAAAAAGATATTTTGATCTCCATATATTTTTTATATTTATTTGACATAGTTTCTTCTTTTTACTTTTTACTTTTTTTAAAAAATATATAAAATTTTACTTTTTTTTTATTATATTTAATCATTTATGTGTTAAATAAATATAAATGCATAGCAAGATGAGAATGCAACGGCGCGAAGGTGATGGGAGCAGGGGCGCGGAGGTGATGGTTTGGTGGAAGCAGCGGCACGGTGATGATGGGATGTTGGGAGCAGTGGCGCGGTGGTTGACCAGTGGCGTGCAAACACAGAGGGGCAACTTCAACGCCGAATGAGGGTCACTTTGAACCANAATGGCAGAATGGGGTACCTTCAACACGCAAACGGAGGAGAACCTTCAACGAGTTCCTCCAATGGTATGCCAGAACACATGAGAAGTGGAGGAGGCACAAAACAAAGGAGGAAGACGAAGATGATATACGTGGAAAAAAGACATGCAATGAATGGGGCACTTAAATTACAATTCTAGGAAGCGCTGCAACTTTTTTAAAAAGATTTTCTCGTTACATTTATTTGTCCAGATGTTGAAGCAACGTGACAACGCCACTTTAGGACGATGAAAATGTAAACAACAGTTGAAAAATTAAAAAGAAAAATGGTGTAAAACATGTTATAAATGGAAATTAATTAAATTAGACACAAAATAAGAGAGAGAGGGAGAAGATGGAGCGAGTCTTTCGTCTACGTAATCTCTCTCTCACCGCCTCTCCTTCCAATTTATGTACATATAACACTGTTCATCTCTAATCTTCCGCTTCCTCTCTGTCTTCTTCTTCCTCTTCAATTTCACATTTCAAATTCCTTCTCAATCCAACACCAAAAAAATTTCACGGTATCTGTCTCTCTCCCTAATCTTAATTTAATGCATGCTCCTTATCGTTATTCTTTCTCTTTTTCCATTTTATTATTCGCATTTAGATCTCACTTTTCATTTCGTTTCTGTGATAACCAAATATTCATATTGACTATTGTAAGTTATTTTTCTCATTCCTTTTTCTGTTTTACAATGCCAATGCAAAATGATTGCAAATTCGAAATTGCCAACTGGAACCTGCTCCGCGACGCCTTTGATCCTTGTTGGATCTGGCATGCGATTCTCTTTTCTGCTTGTGAATTGCAATTGTAGCACGTGAGACAATGCCGTTTCTGTTTGAGATGTTAAAACGAATATAAGATTATTTGTTCTTTATTCTTACGAACATGCCGAATTTGAGAAACATAATAAACAACAGCCTTGTTTTTAAACACTACATTTAAGATAAGCACTGTATTTTGTTTCCTTTGTCGTAGACCCGTCTTCCTTGCCGTACTTTTGAGGAACTTTGATGATTTCGCTGAAATGTATGCACTAGAAATTGCATTTACAAATTCAAGCTAATTTCTTTTATTTAAGTCAATCAACATGAACGTAATGTAGCACACTTTTTTATTTGAACAATAGAAATGGAAACCTTCCTCTTCACCTCNGAATCTGTAAACGAGGGCCACCCCGACAAGATCTGTGACCAGGTTTCGGATGCCGTCCTNGATGCCTGCCTGGAGCAAGACCCAGAGAGCAAGGTTGCCTGCGAAACCTGTACAAAAACCAACATGGTGATGGTCTTTGGAGAGATCACAACCAAGGCCAAGGTGAACTACGAGAAAATAGTTCGTGACACTTGCAGAGGCATTGGGTTCGTGTCTGCTGATGTTGGTCTCGATGCTGATAAGTGCAACGTTCTTGTCAACATTGAACAACAGAGCCCTGACATTGCCCAGGGAGTTCACGGTCACTTGTCCAAAAAGCCAGAGGAAATTGGAGCCGGTGACCAAGGACACATGTTTGGCTATGCCACAGATGAAACAGCTGAATTAATGCCACTCACTCATGTGCTTGCTACCAAACTTGGTGCCAAGCTCACGGAAGTGAGAAAGAACAAAACATGCCCCTGGCTGAGACCTGATGGTAAAACCCAAGTGACTGTTGAGTACAGGAATGATGGTGGGGCCATGATCCCTATCCGTGTGCACACAGTCCTCATCTCAACCCAACATGATGAAACAGTCACAAATGAGCAAATTGCCACGGATTTGAAAGAGCATGTGATAAAGCCCGTGATCCCAGCTGAATACCTGGATGACAAGACCATCTTCCACCTCAACCCTTCGGGTAGGTTTGTGATTGGAGGACCCCATGGAGACGCAGGCCTCACTGGGAGGAAAATAATCATTGATACCTACGGTGGGTGGGGTGCTCATGGTGGAGGTGCGTTCTCAGGCAAGGATCCAACCAAGGTCGATAGGAGCGGTGCATACGTAGCAAGGCAAGCCGCAAAGAGTGTGGTAGCTTCAGGGCTTGCACGTCGTTGCATTGTGCAGGTTTCCTACGCAATTGGAGTGCCTGAGCCATTATCTGTGTTTGTGGATACTTATAAAACAGGGAAGATTCCTGACCGTGATATTCTGGCTTTGATTAAAGAGAATTTTGATTTTAGGCCTGGAATGATTTCCATCAATCTTGACCTCATGAGAGGAGGAAACTTCAGGTTCCAGAAGACTGCTGCTTATGGGCATTTTGGACGAGATGATCCTGATTTCACATGGGAGACAGTGAAGATGCTCAAGCCCAAAGCCTGATTGATTGGCCTTGGTGGTGTTTCTAAAAATGTCATCGTAATCATCTTTCTGATCTTGTGTTAGGAAAATAATAAAGAAGCTTCGGTGAGTACATACTTCACTTAAACATGTATTTTTCAGCTTGGATGAGAATTAGGAGCAGAAACGTGCTGTCCTAACTGGAGGCGTTCGCACAACAGGAGCATCCAGCTTTAGCTATCTATACCACTTTTCATTTTTGTTTAAATTTCTCATTGTTACTTTGTTTTTCTCTCCCTTCTGATATTGATTGTTCTGCAACCATTCTTGTGTGGGTGGGACAAACGGGGAATGTCATTTATTTTATTCTTTTCTCACTTTTGTTTTATATATATATATATATATATATATAT
>NW_014542622.1:158362-187867 GCF_000741045.1 Vigna radiata var. radiata
AATGGCAGAATGGGGTACCTTCAACACGCAAACGGAGGAGAACCTTCAACGAGTTCCTCCAATGGTATGCCAGAACACATGAGAAGTGGAGGAGGCACAAAACAAAGGAGGAAGACGAAGATGATATACGTTGAAAAAAGACATGCAATGAATGGGGCACTTAAATTACAATTGTAGGAAGCGCTGCAACTTTTTCTTAAAAAGATTTTCTCCTTACATTTATTTGTCCAGATGTTGAAAATTATGAGCCTGTCACTGTATTTTTTTTTTTTTCTATTTTTACGTTGTTTCTGTCTAACCCATTTAAAATCACTTTACAGATTACTTGTGTTGTGAGGTGATTTTTTTTATTAATATAAAATAATATCGTGAATAATATAAAATGAAATTTTACTTGTATTTGATAAGAAACCTCACTTATATCAATAAGACAAAATTCCTTTTATTATTATAAGTGACGATATTTATTAAGTGATGATATTGAAATATAAAAAAGTACACGATATCATTATCTAATATATATTTTTAATTAAAATAATAAAAACATTGTATTTTTTTATTAATTATTTATTTTGTATTAATTATAAAATTTCATATTTATTTTATAATACGTGAAAGTAAATAAGTAAATAATGAAAAATCTCATCACCTACTTAACAGAAAAATTAAATAACAAATATTCAATTGAAAAATATAAAAAGTTTAAGTAGTAAAAGAACTGAATTAATAACACCGAAATTTAATTGAAAACAATCGAAAAGTATTTAATTAAAAATACTGAAATTTATAAAAGACTCAAAACTTAATTAATCCTAATTTTATTACTGTCATATACAATCCATTGATTTTATTAAAGGTAATTTTCTTGTTATTTATCTCGAGGTCCGTCTTTTTAAGGTGTGTCTAGCTTTTGTCATTTTTCTCTTATTATAAATAGAATCAAGAAGACATTGAATGAGAACGATAAGATGTTTACCATGATGGAGAATTCACCTTTTAAATTATGTCATTGGTAGTTTTGTTGTATTAAAGACTATATACATATTATAAATTAATTTTATAAAATTGTATTAAGTTTTAAATTCACTTTTTATTATAATATAAGAATAATTTGTTTTAAAGAAATTTGATATTTCTTAAATCTATCATATCACATCAATGTTCAATCACAAACTTAATCTATATATATAATTATTAACCATCAACGTAAAGAAATAGGTTAGACATCCCATATCAACTACAAATAAAACAAATTTATATACCAACCTTAAGTCTAACTCTTAAGATCTAAATTATTCTTTCGGGGTATATCATGAGTGGTCTATAAGTCTTCTAAAGCCTTTCTATTAACACTATAAATTGGATTTGTAACTTTATATATAACCAAAAAATGCTTGGTCTCGATTTAAGGGTGTTGCTCCCTCCACTTCCTTGTTTCCTTCCTCCATCTCTCTAACTTTCTTCAATTTTTTCTATTATAAAAATAACCTTTTTTTTTTATCTTTTTTATCCTTTTAACTTTTTTACTTTTAAACTCTCTGCACATACTTTTTTTTCCCGAACTTTTGAGATACGTCTCTTCTTCTCCCACATCCGTTTTGCCACAAATTGAGATTAGGGAATTACTTCCTCTGCCACCACATGCAAATTAATGGATATAAGATCCAGTTAACCTTTGAACTATTATTTCCAAAGATATTGATTATTTGTAGTTCAGAAAAACAAAACTAACCATTCACTTCCTATCCCTCTCTAGCTTTCACTTGTGATACGCGACAAGAGCAAACAAACTAAACATCACTCACCAATTCAAGCCTTACGCCTCAACATTCAGAGAAGCACAATCTCAACCAACAATACATCAGCCAAAAACAAAATTAAAGGCAGAGAGTCAAAAGTTTAGTTTTTACATTCAAAATAGCATCAACTCAACTCGCGATATGCTCTGCCACGAGACCGCCACTCTATGCTTGTTCCTGTGTGCCAAAGTGTTGCTATTCCTTCTCCAATTCCAAACCTCCAACGTCTCCTCCCCTTTCCCATGTGGCACGAAGAATAGAGCTTTCGAAGCGGCAACTGTGATCCGCGGTAATCCGATTGAAGACATCCATTTCAATTCAGATTTTGTATCCCGTCCTTGGCCTTGGATGAGAATGCAGACAGCAAAACCTCTCTAGTGGAAGTTCCAACGCGAGCCAACATCAAATTGAGCGCAAACACGCCACAAATGCTATCACTGTTAGTGACAGAGGGATTGAGGGCTGGGAGCTTGGACGAGCAGGCCGCAGCGTCGATGTCGGTGTCTTCCTCCTCATACGCGCACAGAAAACCAGCAGCAACATACATTTACAGAACATGCTTCATGCGGAAGAAGTAATGAACAAACTAACCAAACAAGCTTCCCTATCAAGCGGAAGAAGAGACGAAGAAACTAACCTCTTGTAGACCAAGGCAGAAGCGAAACACCACCACCGAACACATTGTCGCATCACCACACACACTAGCACCACCATGTGAAATGCACAGACAAATAAAAGAGGACGACTGGGAGAGTTGGGAGTAAAAGGTTAAAAAAAATGAAACGGATCTGGGTGAGTGAGAAGGGGAAACAGATCTAGGTGAGAAGAGGAGGTGGGGGTGTTGTGTTACCGTGAGTGAGTGAAGCAGAAAATGGGAAAGTAGAAATCTAGGGTTAATTAATTAAACAGGGTTAAAAAAGTAAAAAAAATAAAGTAAAGAAAAGGTTATTTTGGTAATATAAAAAAAGTTACAGAAAAATGCTGAGGTGTAGGGTGGAAACAGGGAGGTGGAAGGAACAACGCCCTCATTTTAAAGATAGAGGTAATCTTGGAGTCTTCAATTAGAAAGAAGAAAATTAATCTTATTTGCTTAAACTTGGGATTTTATCTATAACAACCTTGAGTGGAGTGAAACCATGGGTAAGGTTCAGAGAGTTACTCCTTCTCCTCTTTATACCTTTCCAAATTTATTTTAAGGCTTAAATGCTTACTTTATCCCTATGTTAAGAGATGAATTTATATTATAGTACCCAGTTTTAAAAATAAATCTTTTAAGTCCTAAAGTTATAAAAAAATGTATAAATGAAATCCCCTTCGTTAAATTAGCATAAAGAGAATTAACTCTTTGCTTACGTGACTACACTTTTTTTATCTTTCCAATGCTATTGTTGCAATCTTTGTCTCTCTCCAATCAAGGTTTTTTTATTCTGTTTCGTATCTCTATCACCCAAAGACCCTTCCTGAAACATTTAACCCAAACCATTAATTCAACCAATTCATCACAATTTTTCAATTCCAATACCCATGCCCATATTGCAAAATCCCTGCTAAATCAAAATTCCAGACCCTCCATAAACTACAAGTTACTTTTGATTCAACCACTTCCATCATCAGCATCGGAGGAGGAGGATGACTGGCACATCCTATATACCTCTCTTTGATAAGATGGATGTTATTGATGTAGATAAGGTGACAAATTATATCCTTACACATATTGACTGGTTTTGAAGGCTGTGAAGTACATTATAAGTTGCATAAATATGGATGGTGGTTTTGGTTGCACCCTTGGTGAGGAATTTCAAGCTGGTCAAAGTATGTAATATTATCATGATCTTTACATAAATTATTAATTTCTCTATCACTTACTCAATGAATGTACTACTCCTACTATTCCCTTCAACAATTATGTTCTTCACTTCTTCCCCACATGAAGGGCATAATTTGAATTAGAATATATTTTCTGATGTTATGGATAATCTGTTTAATCCTATCCTAGGCAGCACACTAAGAGAGCTCTAAAAATTAATATTTGATTTAAAATAGTTTTCTTGTAATTTAAATGTTGTTTAAGTTAAAACTCGTAAATTCATCCATCATCATCTCTGGGAAGTAAAATATTTGCTTTTCATATTGTCAGTTTTCTTTTGTTTCCTCCACCATGGATGCCTTTGCCCTACACTTCCATCTTAGTGTCTTCTTTTGTCAATTTTATCTTTCATGTTTGACTTTCACATAAATAACAAAGAGGCTTGCATTTGCCTCTTTGTTTCTTTTAGTTAGTTCTAGTTGACGTCTTAGCTTGTAGCACAAGAAAGCATAATTAGTTTTCATTTTTTGAACTTTAGGAGAGTTAGGTGGCTTATAAACCCTTTTGGAATGAGAGAATTAGACAATGTGGGACTTCAAGCACCTAGGGGCGTTGCTGTAGCTGCGGGCAGTTCTTGGAGCCTTCCAAGTCCCATATTGCTTGAAACTCTTCACCAAACTCCTTCCAAAAGCTATATAAGTAAGCCTAGGGGTTCTCCCTGTAAACACCTTTGAATGAATTAAATCTTTGAATTGAATTGCACATTTGCATTCCTCTTTTGAGATAGTTCTTTGTCTCCTTAGTCCCTTTTTGGATGGAACTTATCTTGCGCAAAAGCGAGTGAAAGTTGTTTGAATGAGTATACCCATGGAAGCAAGGTTGAAATGAGGTTAACCAAAAGCCCACACAAAACTATCATGATCTCGTACCACCACCACTCCAAACAAATAGAGACGTAGCTCAACACAACGAGCCGGAGTAGCGGCTTCCACCCGGAGAGACAATCCTGGGTTGACACAGCATAGCGGAAGCTTGTGAGGCACAAGTGCGTGACGAGGAAGAGGAGGATGAAGAGACTGGAGGCAATTGAAGATGCTACGACATTGGCGATTGAAGGGGAAGTGGAGAAGGTAAATGCGAATTGGACGGAGAAAGGAGTGGATGGGGACGTCAGGGAGGGAAAAGATGAGGTAGGCGTGTGTCATGCGGGTGATGTTAGGGTTCTAGTGCAAAGGTAGAAGGATGTTTGAGATGTTGAGTTAAAGGAACGATATTGGGATGGAGTAGAGTAGCAGAAACATTACACAGCGATGGAGAGTCAATGACAAGACATTCATGCGTTTTGCGCCGAAGGCTTGGGAGCATAGAGATTCCATCCCAAGTGCTAAACCCGACAACACCGAATAACATGTGATGTTAGCAAAGGTCATCCTAAGGACCCCGCCGCCAGTTACAGGTTTCCTAATATCCATCAGCGTCCAGGCCAAGCCTCAACGGGATGTACACATTCGTTTGGCTTTGAATGAATCGAAGTTGACATCCGTTTATATTCACGTCAAGGGCAAAAAAGAGAATGGAGAGGTGCAAGGACAAGGGTATGGTGGTGGAGGGAGTAACTTTTTAAGGTTCATCATTGCCAAAAACCAGATTCTTATTAGGTATACTTTTTTGTGACAGGATCATTCTATATGGGTGTTGGGTAATGGAGAGGAGATTAATCTCTGTCTGATGTGTGCTGTCTGATGTGTGCTATGCTGATGTGAACAAACTTTTAAGAAAAAAAAAGTGGAAAGTTGCACCAAATTTCTTTAGCGAAGAACATGCTAATAAAGTTCTAAACTATCCAAAGAGAAATCCACAATCCAAAATTTTAATCAATACATTGAAAATAAACTCTTATTTGTACAGAAGGAATTGCGCATTCTGGACCGCGCATAGAATGGAGAAAATTTCAACCACTGGCATTGATCTTGCTAGCTCTTTAAATTTCTACCAACATACATCTTTCAAGAAAATCAAGTTTTACTAACGAAATTAGCACTATAAATTGAGCTACATATCTTTAGCAGTCAGCAACAGAACAGATGAAACACTATGGGTCCAACTTCTAAGCTTACAAGGATATTAGTATACCAAGGAATTATGATTTAGGCTTTTTTGGGTTATCGGAGCTTGATGTCTCAGCTTTCCTCTTAATTCCCAAAAAATGCTCTACCTGAAATAATTAAAAAAATATATAAACATCTGAAAAATATACCATAAAAGCTTAAACACGCCCTGAATTACCTTACGATCCCCAAGCATAGGTGTCAAGCCACCAGGAAGGTCCTTCTCAACAGTTGCAAAACCACTTTTTGGGTCACTAGTTTGTCTGCCAACAAAAAATCAAACAGTCACATACATTGGTATATTAACTAAGCAAAACAAAAAAATAAGATAGAAGAAACTACACAGAACCATGCTCGCTATATTGACATAATTCCTTTCATATTTTCAAAGACTTGCACAGTTCAGTAAAAGAAATTTAATTTTACTGCCATAATATCACAGAAAATAATAAAAGTAGGTTTCGTTATGCAATACACTGATTCAACTTCCTCAGTAGTTAATCTGGATAACACTGCAACATGGCCTCAAGAATGCTACGAAGGATCACAAAGCAGCTGATATACTAGATAAGTGAATACAATACTAAAAGTGACCCTTGGCCACAATCAGCATCACGTGACAGTCCTATTGGTAACCAAAGCAGCTGACATTAACTTTAGTTACTTCTTGGCATGCCAAAATCACTTTTTGCCACCAAGAATTTCTATAAATTTTAAAACGGGTTCTGAAAGCTGGTAAGAGAAAGAATTGGACTTTTTTTGAAAAAGTGGGACAGGGATTGTCTGAAGTGAAAAATTTACTTTATATTGGATATATTGGAATATAAACACAACATATCACTTGTATAGCCTTTGAGAAGATTAACCAAATAAAAAGTGTTCCCCTGACTGGACTTTATATAAACAAACCCCAAAGACTAGGTAATAAGTGAAGGCTGAAGACAGAAATAATGACAAAAATGAAATGACAAGAAATGGATTGGCAATCCCATTATAACAAATGGAAAATACAAGTAATTAATCATAAAGATTAAAGAACTAAGTTATATATCAATACAAAGCCTGCACTCTATTCTAGATAACAATCAAAGATACGGATCACTAAATGAACCTGTACCAACTGGTTTCGTAAACCTTTATGTTAAGGATCAAAGTTTTTACACCAAAGTGTAGACATGAATGAAAAGCGAGTACGGTGCTTTAAGATGAGGGAAAGGAATTAATCTTAGTTTCGGAAGTATGTTCCTTGTTACAACAATAACTTTTAACACTAAATCACAAAACCAAACATACTCCAAGTTTCTCAATTCATTTCATGCAAACAGACTTTTAAATTAAAACTTCAGGAATTATAAGTTTGCATATAATTGAAAACATACCCTGGTTTAACATGACCACTGAGAACAAGATAGGGGGTCTGCAAACGAGCTTGAGCTTCCCGCATCCTCTCCACAGACAGTGATGGTGTATCGGAACTCTTCATTTGCTTCATCTTCAATTCTTCTTGATATTGCTTCATACGCTTCTCTTGCTTCATTTTTCCAGGTCCTTTACCGTGGAACTTATGAGAAATCATTCGAAAGGCTTCCTTTGGAGTTAACTGGAAGCAACAAAAGAATAAGTCAATGAAGGATGATTGATGATCCACTACAATTTGAAAACTGATACTTCGAAAGAATGATACTAAAGCTCATTAATATATGCATTTGTGATAATGTCAATTTTAAGGTTCAGTGTCATTAAACATTATAATCACTAAGCACCCAAATCCACACACATTCTCCTCATCCATTGTATTACATTAATTTAGAAAAATAATTGCTTATTTCTAAAAAGCACAGGTGGAGCTGGCAAAAATTAGAGAAAAGGTTTTAAAGCAGCAGGTAGAGAAATTAAAGTCTAGATTCAATTGGCAAATAAAGTATGTTAGGATCTAGGATGATAGGATTGTTTGGGTTTAGGACCGAACGGTCAAGGGTGGTGTGTTGTACAGGACTGAACGGTCAAGGATAGTGTGTTGTACAGGACTGAACAGTCAAGGGTAGGTGGGTTCAGGACCGAACGGTTAGCGGTAGAGGTTTCTGTTCTGATAGGGGAGTGGGTCAGAGCTGCTATAGATAGAGCTCCTGTAACACTGTAAGGAGGAAGGGAATATACTTTGTGTAAAGTCAGGCATTTTAGCTTGTAGAGAGGGGTTATGCCCTCAACAAGGGAGGTTATGCTCCCGACTCATTCTTGTAAAAAAGTCTCTTTTACTATGAATAATACAGAAAACCCATTCTTTCTTTCTGTCTCCATCTTTTGAGTGAGTTCTTGTTAGGTTCCAAACCCAGGAACCTAATAAATTGGTCTGACCTGCCATTACAAAGTGGGGGTGACGAATCAAGAAGCAGTTGTTTCAAGAACCTGCCGGATTATCAAGAAACTGTCGGATCCCAAATTGGGCGCAAGAACGAGTTATGGAGGGAACAACGGAAGGACGACTGGAGGCGTTGGAGATTACGATGGAAGGGATGAAGGCTGAGTCTGCCGCCCTACATCGGGACCTACAACAATTAATGAGGATGATGGGGGCGCAGACTAACAACCACGACGGCAACTCTTATGGGAGTCAAACTTCCGTGAATGGTGATTCGCGGAGGCGCGATGAGGAAATTGGAGGAAGAGGGGGTGACGATCATCAAGGGGTGCAAAATAATTGGAGGAAGAAGAGGGTGGACTTACCCACGTTAGAAAGGTTGGAACCTCACAATTGGATCAATCGGGAGGAACGATTTTTTGATATCCAGAAGGTGGCGGAGGAAGATAAGGTGGAACTCGTGTACATCAGCATGGAGGGCAGCACGAGTTATTAGTTCAAGTTTTGGAAAGAAAAGGCCACGAATCATTCTTGGGAGGGCCTTAAAGCTACCATGATCGGTCGATTTTGGAGTGCATTTCAGGGGTCCGTATTTGAAAGACTGGCGACGTTGCGACATGAGGGAACCGTGGAAGAGTGCGTTCTCGAATTTGAGATGTTGGTGGGGCAAACCCATGGTGTATCAGAGGAGCAGGTATTGGGTTACTTCCTCGTCGGACTGTGCGAGGACATCAAGGGCAGGTTCGAATTCTTGATCCGTAGGCTGATGGTCGCGATGAGGATCGCGAGAGACGTGGAGGACGCGACGATCAGAGCGAGTGGGGGAAGTTGGAGTGCGACCCAAAATTCGCAATCTTGGACGCAAGCGATCGGGCCAGTGACAAGAAACGAGAACAGTCACCCTAATCCTAGTCAACTGAGCGGGGTAGACAACGAAGCAACGGTGAGAAAAGAAGGGTCGAGGGGTAGTGGTGGACCTAACAGTATAGGAGGATGAATGTCAACATTAGACCGAACGATATTGGAGGCAGCGACAACCGAAGTCGAACGGTGAGGAACCTGCCCTATCCTGAGTTCTTGAAGAGAAAGGAAGAAGGGTGATGTTTTTGATGTGATGGACCGTTCGGCCCTGGTCACCATTGTCCAGAGAGGAGTTTGAGAGTGGTATTATTGGCAGAGGACGAGGAGGGAGCCGATGAAGAGGAGGTTTTGCCATCACCCAAGCTGCCTGACTTGAATTGAAGGGCATAGCCAGGGGTTCCCATTTCCAACCTTCAGGACAAGGTTGTTCGGTAGAGGGGTGTAATGTTAGGATCTAGGATGATAGGATATTTTGGGTTTAGGACCAAACGGTCAAGGGTGGTGTGTTGTACAAGACCGAACGATCAAGGGTGATGTGTTGTACAGGACCAAACAGTTAGGAGTAGAGGTTTTTGTTCTAATAGGGGAGTGGGTCAGAGCTGCTATAAATAGAGCTCTTGTAACAACACTATAGGGAGGAAGGGAATATACTGTGTAAAGTCAGGCAATTTAGCTTGTAAAGAGGGATTATGCCCTCAGCCAGGGAGGTTATGCTCCCAACTCATTCTTGTAAAGAGGTCTCTTTTACTGTGAATAATACAAAAAACCCATTCTTTCTTTCTGTCTCCATCTTTTGAGTGAGTTCTTGTTAGGTTCCAAACCCAGGAACCAAACAAAGTATCAATTCCTGCCTGTGTGGGTCTTGCAATTATAATTGGTTAAGCATGTGTAAGGAGAAACGTGGGATTAAGTTGTGATTTAATGATACCAGACTAACACCAGGTTTGCATGGGATGAGTTGAAAGAGGAGGAGGTAAAGAAGATGCCTCTCGAAACAGGAAGGATTAAGGATTACTTGTGCTAGAGGCTGGCGCAATCAGGTTTAAAGAATAACTAAGAATGGTCACTGACGCAAGACATGTTTTATAAGGGAGGAGTCAGCAGCAGGTAGTGGCTGAGACAAGGTGACATGGATGAACAACAAGGAGAAGAAAATTCACCCATAGGAGCAGTGGAGGGATGAGGTTCAGGGGAGAAAAGGAATGAGATAGATACCCCACTCCACCAGAAAGTGAGTTTCATGAAAATGAACACAGGATTCATACGTCTCGGAAACAGGATCAACTCCTTGCATGGTTTCAAACTTCTTTATTTAGTTCAATCCTTTCTTGGGATCTTGGTTGGTATGAAATTTGGAATAAAATTCATGCATATTTTCATCATTAAAAGGGCACTAATGTACAACGATTACAATCAGAATTGTGCAACTCCATACTTGATAATCGTCTTGTTAATGAATTTTTACTTCACCTTTAGGCGTTGAATGATACTCTTCATTCAATTGGTGAACCTGTTTCATTAAACACTATATCGATGCAATTTACCTCAAGAATGCAATTATGTTACTGCTCTAATAAAAAGCCAACCCGATGACACTGCTATTGAAGATGTTGAAGGTCCTATTCTTTCTCAAATAAAAGAAAAGGACAAGTGTAGCAAACTTGCTCCACTTAATAAGTAATCCTTGAATACAAATTTGATAAACCCAACTGTATCTTGATGATCATGAATGTTAACTGTTAGATGAATTGAACTCACGTATTCCTATAACTAAATTATATGAAATATTGTATATTCGACTTAATGATTGAGAACTCTCAAACAATAAGTTGAATTAATGAAATTCAATGTGTATAAAAGATTATCAAGTGACTGATTTTAAAGTTTGTCTAATTATTCTTTTTCAAGGAAAACATATTGTTAGAATAATTATTAAATCTAAGTAGGGAGTAGTGTGTTGGTAACTGCTTCCAGCTGTACCCAGTTCTGTCCGTAGGTGTCTAGCATAATCTTTTGATCTTTCATCTTCCCATTATATCAGATTTCTATCATTATAAATAGAATACCATCAGAGGGGTCTTTCAAGCCCTCCAAAATATATTTTCTCTCTGTTTTTAATCTTAAGTCATATCAATGCAGTAATCATAAACAATATGATCTTGGTGCCATTAAAAATTAAAATAAGAGGTAAAGAATGTGGAAAACTTACAATTCTCCCAAATTCATCAGTCCTTTCAATGCGAATCTCCCTTTTTTTCTGAGTTTCCTTCTCATCATCATCTACAATTCCAACCAATTTACTTTTCTTCTTGTCCATATTTCTGCCACCCCATTCAATGCTTTCCTTAAGTGTTCCTCGGTCTTTAAGCAGTTTTAAAGCACCTGACAATCCTTTCCCAACAGCAACTTCATGGATAGTTTCATCAGGAACGATTTCCTCTTTGTCTTCCTTATTGGGTTGTTCATCTTCATTAGTTTCTTGAACTTCAGTCCATCCACCAGCCTCATTAGTCTTTTCTTCATCAGGAACAATGGCCTCTTCATCATCATGCATGAAAACATCTTCACTTTCTGGTTTACGTGCTTCTGAAAAGTAGAAAGTAACATGCCTTAGTTTAGTTTAATCTACTATCAGCTTCCCCAATATATAACACTTCGAACATGCTTACAAAACATTTATATGTCAGAACACCTACTGTCCTCAGTAAAAAAAGGAAAACCACATCACAAACATTCAAATTATTATTGGGTTATTGACATAGATGTCAACAAGAAGAGCACAATGAAATAAATATTATATAGAGGATTTCCAAAACAATCAACAGAATTCCAGCAATCCAAATGGATAAAAACCAAAACTGATCCACTTTTAAATTTAATCAGTCATACTCATGAAGTAGTATGAAATTCATTATATTAGAAACCACAAATAAATCAGAATTACCTTCATCAATGTGGAGACCCCAGACAAATTCTTCCATCTCTGTGAAGACCACCTTGTTTTCACGTGACTCTCCAGCCGTGGGGTTTTGACCATCAGTCTCATTATTATGATTTGAGGTAGCAAGCAACGCAATAGCTTGAGGACCAGATACCCCATCTTCCTCGTGCTTTTTAAGAGCTAATCTTCTTGCTTTCTCTAAGGATTTACGAAGATCCTCGTCATCATCTACAAAAGCTGGAGTTTCATCTTCCTCTGTTTTAACATTGAAAGTTTGTTCCTGACGTAGCAATTTGGAGGCTTCCTCTGCTTTAGCATAAGCAGACTGGTAAGCATTACTTCTTATCTTAGACTCCAATCTTTCTTGCTCTTCTTTGATAGCTTGCCTCCTCACATTGCTCCGAGAACCAAGGTCACCAACACCCAATCCTGAAGAGACAGCTTCAGCTTCAAGGGCATTAATGTCTAGCTTATCTTTCTTCCGTAAGGACTTTTTCTTCTTGGGCTTCTTAAATTTTAGCATTTCTTCATGAGTATAGTAATCTGATGATACCTTTCCAGATGAAGTAAGATCTTCAAAGGTATTTGTGGAAACACCTGTTAACCTTCTTCGCAGCTGGAAGGTAGAAAAAAGATACCCCAGAAAAAATGAAAAAAGAAAAACAGATAAACAAAATGAATATTGCAATAGGAAAAGAAGAATATAATGGCCATCACAATATTTCATAAAAGAAAAGCATAACTAACCTCTTCAAGTTTCTTCTCAGCTTCACCTGAGAACCGTCCCTTTTCATCCAAAGTTACTCCCTGAATAAACTAATCAAATGAGTACATGCATTCACAAAATCTACATTACTCATCATCCCTTTTTGGGAATGTAACAAGAGTAGCAAACCTCTTCTGCAGCTGGATCATCATACTGTGGCAACATTTTCTTCTCCAAGGAGGGATCATCATTGAACCTGAAATCGAGAGAACAGACTTCATACAAACTCTTTCCTTTTCATTAGTTTATTTTAGTCTATACATACATTATTGCACTAGTACATCGACAATGAGGAGAATTCTTACTTATCTTCATATACACCAGTTTTCTTTTTTGCAGCTTTATAAGCCTCGTCTCGTCGTTTCTGTTCTCCAATTTCAATGTTCTCGAGCATGTCAACCTCTGCCATGTGAGAACAAAAACTCTAACTATGTATCACTCACAGACTTCAAACTTACAGAATAAGTAGCAAGTAGTTGTACCTTCATTAACATCACCATCAGCAAGTATGGGCTGATCTTTAATAGTTAAAACTACTGTACCGCCTTCCATAACTTTATCAAGGCCATGGAGAACTTTCAGCCCCGCCAGGTTTGCTGTCAGATATTCAATATACAAGTATATTTTATCAACCATATTATCAACAGTCAAACAAAGATTCATAACCCTCTAAGACAAAACTTAAATGCCCTAAGCTGCTGGGTTGTATCCTCAACGTCACTTCCCTATGTATTCGGAAACAGAGAAATTTACCAGTGTGTTGGGCTGTATCCTCATCATCACTTCCCTCTACTGCAATTTTGTCCTGTGAGATTTTTAGCATGTTGTAATGATTACATATTTAAACTGGGAAAATCAGTATCTTAAAGATCATAAAATATAGGTACAACATAAAAGGGGGAAAAACCTGCTCCTCAAAAATCTTTGAGAGCTGCAATGCTCTTTTCTTTTCTAACTTGCGGCTTTTACTAACCCATGCTGAAATCTCAGAATCACTTTCAGGCTGTTTCTTTGTCCTTGATTCTTTCATCCTATCCAAAAATAAAAATAGTCACAACAAAAAGTTTCACACTTTAAAGTTTTAAGCCTGGAAATATAGTATTAAGAACACAATCATCAAAATATGTCAATAAGTTGACAGCAGAAATGATAGCATAAAAAAACCTAAATTTCCTTGTTTATGTTATGCACGGATGGAGGTAAGTAAAAGCAGGGAGATAAGTAACTAAAATCCTTCTTTAGAAGATCTTTAAGGTGGAAAATCGAGAGATATATGTTTTTCTTCCTTTCACCCAAAGGAAAGGATTACTTTTACTTAAGAGACATTTGCTTAAAAAATTGATGAAAATAATGTCCCATTTAAAAAAAAAAAAAATCAAATGTTCTGAAACAAAAACTGGAAAGGGAAAACATTGCTTTCTCGGGACTAGAGAGAACCTTATGGTAGAAAAAAGAAGTTCCAAAAGAAATTATAGCATAATGGCATTTCATTTTTAAAACATATCCAAACAAACTATCAAGCCAGGTGGGGACTTCATTATTTAATTTTAAGTACAACTCCTAAAAAATAGAAGCAAGCAAATGCTTTCTTTGCTTATTGACAAGTTGCTTTAATATGTTGAAATATCACTAGTTAGTTATAGTTTTCAGACACTTTAACGTGCTGCCAATTAAAGTGAGAAGCATTCCTCATGCTGCCAATTCCTAACACACAGTGACTTAGAGCCCCAATTTGAATTATAATTAAGCATGCTGGGTAGTTATACAAGGTCAAAATTATACAATCTCAGAATGTATTAAATCCAGTAAACATAAATCCCAAAGGCGAAACACGAAGGACAAAAACGGGGGAAATCAAGGGAGCTCAGGGCAAAATCAGGACAACCACAAAACAATGTCGAAACAAAATCAGGGAAATTAGAACCCCAAAACAATCCGTATAACCCAAAAACGAAATCAGGGAAATCAGGGCAAAATCAAGGGATAAATAAAAGAACCTGTTCGTAGTGACGCGCCTCCTTGCTCTGCGTGCAAACCGTCACGCGCGCCTCCTCTCTTGATCTCGCGTGGTGATGGTCACTCACGGAGTGTTAGCGTGTGGCGGTGGTGACTGGCGTCGCGTCGCGTTTTGTTTTGCTTTTGGTCTTTTTTGCTGCTTGTACTTGTAGTAAATTTTGTTCACTTTTTGAAATTATAGGTTTTGCTATCACTGGTCCCATAGGAAAGGAGTGCGCTGATCTGTGGCCAAGATTTATATGGACATTTACATGATTTTAGTTTTTTGTGTAATGTTAAGAATTTATATATTATATTATCTTTAATCTTTAATATTATTAAACTATAATATTATTATATTTTTTATTATTTTATATATTATTTAACTTTTTTATATTTTTATGCATTAGATTAAATAATTATTTTATTTTAAAATATAGATTTAAAATTAAAATTAGATTTATAAAAGATTTAAGTTTCATTACAAATGGACTTGGATTTCCAACTTGTTACAAATATTTGGATATAGATTTAAAAAAAAATCAATATAGTTTTGCACAAGAAGTAGATTTAGATCTAAAATTTGATCTATATGTTTTGGGTATAAGGTTAAAGTCCTTTATTCAAAACACTTCAGGTTGTCTTGAAGACTAGACGAGTTTCCTAGTCATTCTCGTACTCCAAGTTATATTGTTTGTTTTCTCTCCTCCTTCTCCAAGCTGTGGGAGCAAGTACCTGTCAAAGACACTCTAATGCTCAAGTTAGTAATGTAACCGAGTGGTTAGCACAATAAGTAATGCAGATATTGTGTATCTTATCCTAAAGTCATACCTGAGACCTTTATTTATACTAGTTGTGATGGACTTTTACCTTTTACTGGCCTAATGACGGCCCAATCACATCTTAATTTGTATTAGGGTTTTAATGAGTTATTATTGTTTATAATCTAACCATGTGGTCGATCTAGGTGGTCGGTCTGGTGGGTGGTCGACCTAGTAGTTGGTCGACATGGTGGTCAATTAACCTGGTGGTCAGTTGGCCTAGTGGTCGATTGGCCTAGTGGTCGGTCGGCCTAGTGGTCGGTCGGCCTAGTGGTCGGTCGGCCTAGTGGTCGGTCGGCCTAGTGGTCAGTCAGCCCGGTGGTGCAAGGAGACCGTACAATACATAAGCCCCCTAAGCTCAAGCAAGCTCTTTATTGGAAGAGGTGCGTAGGGATTATTGTGAGCATGAGAGAGGTCGTTTACATTGTATTATGGAGTTTGCTTTCAATGCACTTTAATCCTTCATGTCTTCTACTGAGAGGCGAACTCTAAGAGTTCACTTAGAACGTCCCCTAGGTCAAAGAGACTTGAGTGAAAGTTCACAAAGAACGTTCTTCACCGAGCGGCAGACTTTAGGAGCTACAAAAGCGTTCCCTAGGTCGAAAAGGCTTAAGTAAGGGCTACAGAACTGTTTCTCACTAAGCGGCGGACTCTGGGAGCTACGGAATCGTTCCCTAGGTCGAAGAGGCTCAAGTGAGAGCTACAAAAGCGTTCCTCACTGAGCGACGAACTCTAGGACCTACAGAAGTGTTCCCTAGGTTGAAGAGGCTCAAATGATAGATATAGAAGCGTTCCTCACCGAACAGTAAGTTCCAGGTTGGCCAGGTGGTTTGTTTGTTGGGCCTTGTCATCTGTCATGTGAAACCGAATGGCCGAGTAGTTGAGGCCGAATGGCCGAGTAGTTGAGGCCGAATGGTCGAGACCGAATGGCTGAATACTTGTGAGGTCGAATGGTCGAAGCCGAATGTTGGGACCGAATAGCTGAGACCGAATGGTTGAGGTCGAATGGTTGAATACCTGTGAGGCTGAATGGTTGAGACCGAATGACTGAATACATGTAAGGTCGAATGGTTGAGGCCGAATGGCTAAGACCGAATGGTCGAGACCGAATGTCAGAAAATCTGTGAAGCCGAATGACCGAGTAGTTGAGGTCGAATGGTTGGGGCCGAATGGCTGAGACCGAATGGTCGAGGCTGAACGGCTGAATACCTGTGAGGCCGAATGGCTGAGGCCAAATGGATGAGGAAAAATCGCCGAATACCTGAGGCCGAATGGTCAAATGGTTGAGGCCAAAAACTTGATGCCAAATTTGGCTAAGTACATGAGGCCAAACACGTACTTGCGAGACCAAATGGCTAAGCAATTGAGGTCAAATGGTTTAGGCCGAATGGCCAAATACTTGAGGTCAGATGGTTGAGGCCGAATGGTCGAGGCCGAACACTTGATGTCAAATTTGGCTAAGTACATAAGGCCAAACACATACCTCTGAGGCCGAATGGCTGAGTAGCGGAGGCCGAATGGTCGAGGCTGAATGGTTAAGGCCGAATGGCTGAGACCGAATGGTCGAGGCCGAATGTCTGAATACTTGTAAGGCCGAATGTCCGAGCAATTGAGACCGAATAGTTGAGGCCGAACACTTGATGCCAAATTTGGCTAAGTACCTAAAGTCGAACACATACCTTTGAGGCCGAATGGCTGAGCAGTTGAGGCCGAATGGTGGGGGCCGAATGACTAAGACCGAATGGTCGAGGCCGAATTTCTGAATACCTATGAGGCCGAATGGTTGAGGCTGAACACTTGATGCAAAATTTGGCTAAGTACCTAAGGTCGAACACGTACCTTTGAGGCTGAATNGCTGAGCAGTTGAGGTCGAATGGTTGAGGCCGAATGGCTGAGACCGAATGTCAAGGCTGAATGTCTGAATACTTGTGAGGTCGAATGGTCGAGTAGTTGAGGCCTATGAAATAGTGAAAGAGATGAGGGGAAATCTCCCTTGTGTTGAATATACACATAGGGTCCTTTATTTATAATAGAAGAAATATGGGCTAAGCCCAAATTTGGCTAAGTACCTAAAGCCGAACACATACCTTTGAGGCCGAATGGCTGAGCAGTTGAGGTCGAATGGTGGGGGCCGAATGACTAAGACCGAATGGTCGAGGCCGAATTTCTGAATACCTATGAGGCCGAATGGTTGAGGCTGAACACTTGATGCAAAATTTGGCTAAGTACCTAAGGTCGAACACGTACCTTTGAGGCTGAATAGCTGAGCAGTTGAGGTCGAATGGTTGAGGCCGAATGGCTGAGACCGAATGTCAAGGCTGAATGTCTGAATACTTGTGAGGTCGAATGGCCGAGTAATTGAGGCCTATGAAATAGTGAAAGAGATGAGGGGAAATCTCCCTTGTGTTGAATATACACATAGGGTCATTTATTTATAATAGAAGAAATATGGGCTAAGCCCAAAATACAAATAAGAAATATAAACAAACTAACTAAGAAATATAAACAAACTAACTAAAGATAAGAGATAAATATAAACTAAACTAACTAAAGATAAGAGATAAATATAAACTAAATATAATATCTCTAACACTCCCCCTCAAGCTGGAGCATACAAATCATATATTCCAAGCTTGTTACAGAGATAGTCAATTTTAGGTCCTCGCAAAGATTTAGTGAATATGTCTGCCAACTGGTTGCTTGAGTTAACGAACTCGGTCTTGATATCTCCGGATATGAGTTTTTCTCTAATAAAATGACAATCAACTTCAATGTGCTTGGTTCTCTCATGGAAGACAAGGTTAGCGCTAATATGAAGAGCAGCTTGATTATCACATATAAGTGTCATGTGAGTGATATCTCCAAATTTCAATTCACTAAGTAATTGTTTAAGTCATACAAGTTCACAAGTAGCTGATGCCATAGCTCTATATTTTGCTTTTGCGTTGGACCTAGCCACAACACTTTGCTTCTTACTTTTTCAAGATATCAGGTTGCCACCAATAGAGACACAATATCCAGAAGTAGACCTCCAATCAAAAAGGGAACCAGCCCAATCAACATTTGAATAACAAACGATTTTTGTATCGTTGTTAGGACCATATAACAAACCTTTTCCAGGTGACCTTTTAATATACTTCAGTATGCGAACAACTGCATCCCAATGGTATTCACATGGGGAGTTAAGGAATTGACTCACCACACTAACTGCGAAGGAAATGTCAGG
Organism: Vigna radiata var. radiata; assembly: GCF_000741045.1. Taxonomy (NCBI): domain Eukaryota; kingdom Viridiplantae; phylum Streptophyta; class Magnoliopsida; order Fabales; family Fabaceae; genus Vigna; species Vigna radiata. The sequence goes on from NW_014542622.1 coordinate 177,046, forward strand.
ATGCGTAATAGTAAGATAGTTTAATTTACCAACTAATCTTCTGTAACGTTCAGGATTTGAGAAAGGCTCCCCCTGATTTGGTAGGAGGTTGATGTTAGGATCCATAGGTGTCTCAACAAACTTACAGTTCATTAACCATGTTTCCTTCAAGATGTCTAACGCATACTTCCTCTGAGATATGGCAATACCATCATTGGATTGTGCTACTTCAATACCCAAAAAGTACTGGAGTTTGCCAAGATCTCTGGTTTGAAAACGGTGACAAAGGTGTTGTTTCATCTGAGAGATGCCAAGGTAGTCGCTTCCTGTGTGAACAATGTCATCGACATACACTATTAAGTAGATACATCCAGCACTTGAGTGGCGATAGAACACTGAATGATCTGCTTCACTGCGAGACATACCAAATTGTTGAACAACACAACTGAATTTACCAAACCAGGCCCGAGGAGACTGTTTTAGGCCATATAGGGATTTGCGAAGACGACAAACCAATCCAGATGACTCCCCCTGAGCAACAAAGTCGGGCGGTTGCTCCATATAAATTTCTTCATGCAAATCACCATTAAGGAAAGCATTTTTGACATCAAGTTGGTAAAGAGGCCATTGTCGAAGGGCGACCATGGCAATGAATAGGCGAACCGAGGTCATTTTTGCCACTAGAGAAAAGGTATCACCATAATCCAAACCAAAAATCTGTGTGTAGCCTTTGGCAACCAGTCGAGCCTTCAAACGATCAATTGTTCCATCAAGGCCAACTTTGATAGCATACACCCACCTGCAACCAACAACAGACTTTCCAGATGGTAATTGGACAAGCTCCCAAGTTCCACTTTTCTGTAAAGCACTTAATTCATCCAGCATGGCTTGACGCCAGCCAGGATGAGTTAAGGCATCACCCACAGACTTGGGAATTGACACAGAAGAAATGGATGGGAGACATGTGTAAAAAGATGGAGATAACCTGTGGTAACTAAGAACAGTATAATGGGGGGAAGGGTTACGAGTAGAGCGTATACCTTTACGAAGGGCAATAGGCAGGTCAGACTCATTTGCTAGAGCCGGAGGAGACACAGGAGGCGGCACAGGAGGTGAGTCATGAGGGAGACGATTGCGGCGACTATAAACCTGAAGGGGTGAAGTTGAAGGACGATCCTGTGAGGAATGAGAGTCTAAAGGATCACAAACAATAGGAATATCAATAGTGGTAGGTGGAGGTACAAAACTAGAAGATAGTTGTGAAAAATAAAACGAAGATTCATCAAAAGTGACATCAACAGAGATAAAATGACGATTGAGGGAAGGAGAAAAACACTTATAGCCCTTTTGTGACCGTGGAAATCCTAAGAAGACACATTTGTGAGATCTAGGAGATAACTTATCAAGACCAGGACTAAAATCATGAACAAAACATGTAGAAGACCGGGATGGCTCCTTGGTCATCCTCGTACTCCAAGTTATATTGTTCGTTCTCCCTCCTCCTTCTCTAAGCCGTGGGGGCGGGTACCTGTCAAAGGCACTCTGACACTCAAGTTAGTAATGTAACCGAGCAGTTAGCACAACAAGTAATGCATATATTGTGTATCCTATCCTAAAGTCATACTTGAGATCTTTATTTATACTAGTTGTAATGAGCTTTTACCTTTTACTGGCCTAATGATGGCCCAATCACACCTTAATCTGCATTAGGATTTTAATGAGTTATCATCGTTTATAATCTAACCATGTGGTCGGCCTGGTGGTCGGTCGGTCGGCCCGGTGGTGCCAAGAGATTGTGAAGTACATTATATATTTGGATCTATATTGAATTTGGATTGGATGTTTAAAATTCTAATCCATGTCCACCCTTATTCGCAACATAATTTTGTGTCTATATAATGAAAAATTGTAAACTAACGTTTTTTTTATTTGCTTAATTTGTAACCATGGTTGCTGAAGGAACCAAAAGGCCTCAAATTTCATTACCTATACTACCACCTCCTTACATAATCAATGTGCATAAATATGCTGAGTCTCGTGCCCTTGAGCTCCATAGTCTACAATCTACCATAGAAAATAGAGTAAACATTGATTATAGGTCTCAAAGGAACAAGAGAAGAAGAACAACTGCATTTGACAACCAAATTGCAAGAAAAGGGTGTAGAAGAAAGAGGTAGAAAATGGATTTTTCGGGTATAGGGTCAAGTAACTTCTAACACCTTCACAATTTCCTTTCTAAAGTCATTTAGATAGTTATTTCTTCGTTCTATGTTTGTCTTCGCTCCAACCGTTTGGAGGGGTACTTGTTAAAGGTTCTCCGATGCTTAAGTCAACAAATAATCAGTACATGAGTCAGAGCAATAATATTAAATGCACAGTAAATGTGATCACCTACCTCTTACCTTTGACCTTTATTTATAGTTTTTTATATGGGTTTAAGATTAGTGAAACTTAATTTAGGCCCAATATCATCCCATTACCCTTAATGAGTACTTACCTTAATCTTCAATCTAGGAAGGTTGATCATCAAGTTGGATCGTCCGGTCGTGGTCATGTCCGGTTGGTATGACCTAAAAAATAAACTAGAGAATGGATTTTGAACTTCCAGGGATGGAACCAAGAGGCTGAGAACTCATTTTGGCGTGCAAAGCGGTCTACTATGACTAGTGCTGTCAAATTGGTCCACTTGATAGGCTATGGCCCTAACCCATGTGGGTTGGGGCCAAAAAAGCCCACAGGACTAAAAAAGTATTTTATTGAAAAAGCCCACAGGGCTAAAAAACCCCAAAGCCCTATGGGTCAGGGCCAGCCCATGGGCCTTTCTTTTTACCAAATTTGTAAAACAATCAAATGTAAATAATTTCTAATACGACTCAATCTTTCATAATTGGAAATACCAAAACAGTAAGCATATAAGGAAAAAGATTGGCACGACCAACTTCCAAAAACAACCCCTCACAACTAAATACGTCATCGAAGCAAAAGAAAACATGCCACAAATTTGTTTATATATATATATATATATATATATATATATATATATAGATATGTTTCTATCAAATAATAAACTAGTTTTCGAATAAATAAAAGGGAAAGAAGTATTGTTGTAATTTAATTAAATTTAATGATGCTGATGAAAATTGAGTTCAAGTATTACAAATATGAATGAAAATCTTTATAACTATATATGAACTGATTGTGAAATATTGAGAATTTTTAAAGAAAAAACTATTATTAATTTTTATAATAAAAATAATAAATATTAAAAAATTAAAAAGAAAACATTCAGTCAAACATTTATTATGTTTCATATATTTCCACTTATAAGATTAATAATAAGTGCAGAAAGTTATTTATAATTAAAAACCTATTATTAATTTTTTATAATAATAATAAATTATTATAACATTGTTTAAATTTATTACTGTAAGACGTCGTTCATCAAAATAGAATTTTATTTAAATTTTCGAGTTTGAATTTATTAAAAAATTTTATGATTAGATTATTCATATTAGATATATTAACTAAAATCTACTTGTAAATAATTTTCACATTAAAATTGAATTATGATTTATTTTTAATAAGTTAAAATTTAATAATTAATATTAAATTAAATATTTTAAAAACATTTAATTAAATATCTAATTAAGCATTTTAATTAAATAATATTTTTAATGGATATAGTTTTAGGAAAAAGAAATTTCATATTAGAAAAAGTAACAATAACTTAGCCTGCACTGATTAATAAATAATAACAGTGATCAATAAATAATTAAGAAAATAATTAAAATATTATGAGTATTGCACTCCAGCAAGGAAAAACACTGCACGAAAAAATTATGATTATAAATAGTGTACCGAAAAATTAATAAGTGATAAGTAAATAATTAAAAAAAATAGTCAAATTCATAATTTTCTGAAATTAAATTTTTAATAGGAAAAATAATTTCATATTTCTTTCTTAAATTAAAAAATATATAAAATTTAATAATATAAAGAATTTGAGTCTTAAATAATTAAATTAGAAATTTGTGAAAAGTAAATAGATTTAAAGATTAAAGTAGACATAAATTTATTTATGGGACTAAATCCACTCTAACTCTAATCCCAACCCACTCAAGAAAGGGCTTGGAGGGTTGAAGCTTTTTTGATCCCTACTTGAAGAACTTTTTAAAATGAGGCTTTTAAAGGAATGAGTTAGGATCAACCCAAGAGACATAAATCAAGTTAACACTTCTAATTATGAGGAAGCTTTGAGGTTACCATCTTCCTTTGTGTCTTCAAGGAAGGTGGGCTTTTGGATTAAAAGGAAACATATGAAAGAGTCAATGAGAGAACTTGAAGCTAATTAATTTCATGGTGTAGGGTTGTTCCAGTCTTTGATTTTATTGGGATTTGCTTGAATTTATTATGGAAACCTGATGCAACAAGAGTGTTTTATCATTTCCTTGGAAACATTAACAAGGATTTTGTATCTGCTTATGCAGAGGGAAAGGTTCGAGGACACTCTTGAAAAGGCTCAAAGAAGGGGTGCTTGTACACGATGCATGCTATTAGTTTTATATTTAGTATTTGTTTTGGAAATTTTTTCTTTTTCATTTAAAAATATTGAGATGCTTGTTGCAAACAATTATTGTGGGCTCTCAGCCCTAGGTGGTTTAGTTTTCTGTTTATCTAATGTTGACTATTATATACAAATTCATTGACGTCTGTATTGAAATTTCTCATCTGTTCCTTTAGTTTCACATTTCAAAATTTTTAGTAATTCCTCACTTCCTTTTAAATCATTATTCAAATATTAACTTACTAAAACTAAAACTAAATTTATGTATGAACATAAATGAGAACTAACATTTATTAATCTTAGAGAAAAATTTGCATAAATCACATTATTTCAATGAATTATTTAAAGCTTTCAAAATTACTATCAATCAAATAAATAATTAAGTACAAAAGGTAAGCTTCTCATAGGCCAATTCTAATACAAAATCAATCAATCAACCGCCCTGTGTTCTTGTTATCTATATAGAAATTCCTTTTGCCTCTTTAAAATATTGTTGTTCTCTTTGTCTCGTGGTGTTCTCTCTATTTTCCTCTCAATTTTTACTTCTCTCTTTTGTTTATAGCTCACTAAAATCTTTTTTTAAATTAAAATCTATTATAAACTAAAAGTAATCGTCCAGGTAATGCTTTCCATAGTTTCCTTTTTTAAAATGCAATTGTTAGATTCCACGTTTAATTTCCTAATTCTTTTTTGCTTATAAGTTTAATATTTTTCTTGGGTTTTACAAAAATTGTTTAACACTAAATCTAAAACTCTCTCTTTCAGCTCAGACCTAATGTAATAGATTTTCACTATCCAAAACTTCTACAATGAAACTTAAAACACTCTGAAATCACTTTATACCCTCATATTTAATTCCTTATTAGATTTTTATCCATTTAATGTATCAACAAGTTTCAAATGACCTTACTAACTGTCCTAAATTGTTGTTTCTCCTCTTAGATCCATACCTTATCCATTTTGAAACTCCTATTTTTTTACTTGAAAAAGACTTATAGCTCAACCTAATATTTCTCCTCAACATTAAAACATTAATAACTCTTAGAGGTATAAGATCATGATATTTGTGTATATTAAATGATATAGTTATGAATGAGATAACTAATAGTCTTATGTATCTATTTCTTTAGAGTTATCTATCCTTTTAGCCATTTATGTATGATATCTCTTCTAATAGTTATATATTATCAAAATGAGATGTTAGGGTTTTTAAATTAAGAATTACATGAACATAAGTAAGAGTAAGATTAATCCTTGTTTAATACAAAAATTAAAAGAAAAATTATTTCCCTGTGTTTCGGATAAATGGGGTCTTCCTCTACAATGATACTCCGACCGTCCACTGCCTTTGGTTCTTCACTGTCCTTCTCAGCCGTCCGGGTACCTGCTAAAAGCACTCCGACGCTCAAGTCAGTCCTCGCTCTTATTTATAGAGATAGAGAGAGAAAGTTGTCAGACAGCATAAATGCACCATTAATCCTCTTACCTACTGTTACCTTTGACCTCTATTTATAGTTTTCCAGATGGGCCAGGGATTACCTTTTGCTAATCACGGCCCAAGATTGGGCCCAATGTCCACTACAAAAAAAAGGTTATTTAGAGGGGGTTATTTAGAGGAGGTTATGAAAAACCCCCTTAAATTAATATATTTCATAATGTTTAATTTAAATCATGAAGGTGTTAATGATAATGGGAGTTTTAATGATTTTTAAAGGAGGTTTATAACCCCCTCTATTTCAAAGGAGTTTTAATACTTCGAGAATGTCCTAATTTTTTACGTTTCTGTCTCATTGATCTCGACACTCATCTCCTTTTCAAAATCACACTTGAACCCTTAAATCCCTTTCATTCCTTTCTCGCTTTCTTCCTCGCAGACTACACCCTTATTTCTTTCTCGTTTTCTTCCTGAATCCTAAACTCATCGTCTCTTCCTCGCACTGACGGAGCTGCGGCGGAACCATTGGTAGACGGAGCTGCGGCGGTGGTTGCGTGGACGTGACTCTGACTCCGGTTGAGGATCTTGCGGTTTTGGTGCTTGTTGCTGGTTATTTTGGAGAATTTGTTGTCTCTGTTGCTGTAGAACTTGTGAGTTTTCAATCTCTTCTGCTGTTGCTTGCCTTTGATCTTTTAACTTTGTTACGTTAAGCTGCCAGGCTTGATTCATTTTTAACTATGTATTTTCCAAAGCACCTTCGTGAAAGTTTTCTAGTCTTTGAAAACTTAATTTTTGACCTAATCTACTGCCTGATTTATGTCAGGTGCAAAAAACTGAGATTAGAAAGAGTGAATGGAAATAGGGTTTATATCAAATCTAGGGTAGATTCAACTTTACTTGCTCCTTTCGGAGGAGTTTATCTATACAAGTAACAATAGTAACGTTTATGGTTGGATGGGTTTTTGGTCGGGGAGGAGCCTTCAAGACTCTGTTCATATGGTCTGAATCTGTTTACTTTTGTTACCAGTGGCTTTAGCTTAGCATGTTAAATCATTTTTTTCATTTTTACATTGGGTACACTGGAATCTGTGTTTGAATCGTATTCGAAATACGAAGTAATGGAAATTGGTGATTGGTGAATTAACAAAAAAAAAATTAATTACCTTTTGTTCTTTTGAAATGTAAGAGATTAGAGAACTGGTACTATAGGTGGAGATCGTTTAGTAATTAACTACTAAAATGGGAAGCAGGCACTAATTACTGGGTTTGGGAACTGTTCTGTATTTGCTTGCACATCATTCCCCTTACAACTGTTCACTCACATGCTACCCAATCTTAAGAAATTTTTATGCCATAGTTTCTCATTTAATCAAAACCTGTGACTTGTTTCGATAGTCATTATACTTTTCAACAANAATCTATTACTCATTTGACTCCCCTTTCCGTGTCATGTTTAGTATCCATCTCTTGTTCATTTAACCTGTTTCCAGATAATCCGAATGATGATAAACTTTTCGTCATTCTATTATTTGCCATCCTTTGTTGTGGTTATCATGTGACGCTCTTTGAAGTCATCCAACAATCAGGAAAATATCTAAATCGATGACATGCTTCTCAGGAAATGTTTTCATGACTGAGTTTGGTTTGGATAAAATTATCGATAAACACTTACTGGATAAGGAAATGCAATGGTAAACTAAATCAAATTTCTCCAAACAAAAACTGAATTCAACATATGTACCTCGCCTTTTCTGAATTTTTATCTAATCTTTCCAAATCGGGTCATGATGCTAAATGTACGCATTTACTTCTGTATGCATAAATTACTTTCAAACTCAATTTTCTGTTTGATATCAAAATCATATTTTGAGTGAGTTCTCATCAATATGAAATAGTAAACAGGATTAAATAAGCTTTGATAGTGTAAAAGAGTGGGTCTTGAAGACTACCGTTGCATGTAAAATAGACTATAAAAGTTAGAGACCAGAGACCTTAAATTAGAGTCCCAGAGAACTTATCCATTTCTATGCACCACTGGAATAGATATATTATATCTTCATATATCTTAGTTGCTGTTGTTACCTTTTAGTTAATATCACTTTCTGTTGTTACAACTTACAAGTATTCCTTTATTTGTCCGTTTTGGATACTGATGGATACCTTTTAGTTAATATCTTTGTTTGTTTACCAGAACAAGGTTGTCTCTGTTCACATTACTTATCCAACTGCTAGATAAAAAAAGAGCACCTTTAAAATGGTCATGTGTCAATATTTTGAGTTACCTTAAAGAACTATGATTGACTACAAAAGTGGCTTCTAATATCAGTTGTCCTCTCTGCAGCCCCTTTGTTAGTCAAAGACTCTTACAGCATATCTATTTCTAGTTGTCCTTTCCTTTGAAGTTTGAATCATATTATTGCTTAATCTATCTCTTAACATCAATACTCATTGAAGATATCGACTTGTTTTCTCCGATTATTTTTCCTACTCNGTTTCCTTAATGGCTTGTATTGTGTCTAAAGCATAAACATATTCAAATTTACCACTTAAAATGGTACTAGACTATTAGGTAGCATGTTTTTAAATGGGTTAGGACCATCATAAGTCAGAGTATGGGATTAACCATGATTTTCATCAAGTAATTTAGTTGATCTCCCTGGAATTTATCTTTTGTTTATGTTGTGTGATATATGAGGAGGATATGATGGTCACATGAATGGATACAAGAGGTGGCCAGCAGTGATTCTCTCCCCAATGCAATTTTGAATTTAGAGAATTAAGATTAAATACATTTAGATTGTATCAACTTTTATCCTATGATGTGGTCTGTGTTGATAACACGCCAATCCCTTTTTATACTGATCAAANTCTTTGCTAAATTAGGAGACACATCATGAGATGATAAGGAAATATGAAAACCTAGGAAATAGGAAAATTATTCCTAGACATAATCTAAGTTACTGTAAAATATTTTAAGGTAAAATATCAATATTGTGGGATATATTTTATATATTGTAACAGTTGGTATTCTGCCCATACATGTGAGATTGACAAGGAAACTTATGAAACTGATATTAATTTCCGTGTTGAGTCAATATGAAAATGTTCAATTTCTTTTTTTTATCAATTTCCCTATAATTTATTAGTATATANAGTCATAAACTAAAATCTGCTTCATAATATTTTACCTATAAGAAGCACATTTTAGTCTAAAAACTGAGTTTTGGAAGCTTGATTATTATTACCTGTGCAAAGGCAATAATAATTGTTCCCCTTTTACTCTGCACTTGTGGAGGGATGGTTATCGTTACCTTGCTAAGAAANTTTTTAATTTATGTGTACATTATCCTAAGTGAAAGATGAAATGCTTATATATGGGTTGCTACTTAAAGTCGCTAACGTGGGAGATATTGCCATTGTTGTCTCAGTGCAACTTCCAACAGCATACTAGATCGAGCGATTGATTCAGAAGAAGCTTTGCACAAAGACTTTCNTCGCCTAGTAAGGCATATTATTGTTAATAAAAAAGAGTGTGAGAAAACATTGGATAATCTGGCAGGAGTTTGATATGTGATTTTTCATCATGTTGTAGGAACATGTTGAAGGGTATCACGAGCTGTCTGCAAAAACAAAGATTTTCTTTTCTACCGCAGTTGCAAAATGGGATGCTGATTTCTATGTCAAGGTTGATGATGATGTCCATGTTAATTTAGGTATATTCTATCTCAGGATTCTGGATTTCTTATCTTTTCTGGCCATTTTATTTTCTAAATGTTTACTGCAACTCAACATCAGAAGTTAGCGTCGAAGATAAAAAAAGAAATCAACATAATTTACTTGATTATATGTGTTGACTTGGAATTTGTCTCTATGCTGTTGTATTCTTTTGGGTTGGGTTCTGATTTAGTAATTAGTATGCTATTTTACTTCTGCATCCTGTTTCTCCATCGAAAATGCACATCAATAATAATAGATAATATATATATTTCCTATCAGTTCAGCAAGTGGAGCACTGTTGAACAAATGCATAGGAGCAGCAAAAGATAATTTTATAAAATTCAAATTTCAATATTCCCTTATATTATTAATGTGGTTGACAAGTGTGTTTATGCTTTATTCAATTAGTCATATATTGCTCTGTACAGCCTTGACTGATAATAGTATTTTTTACTTGTATTGCTTGATGAATTCTATACATTCATATTGAGTTTTACAACAATAATTTATCACACTAGCTAGTACATCAGTACTTTCTCTTCATGACACCCTACAACAACAATTTCACCCTACAGAAAACTTGAAACTTACCAATTAAAAAGATGATTTCTATATTCCTTTCTTACTTCATATCACTGATTGAAAAGGTATATCTCTCATCCCAAGCAAATCTGCCTGGACTATAGTAAATTTAAACTGTTTTTTTTTATCATCAAAATAAATTTTTGTTCATACCCAATATAGATACAATTAAAATTAGGGTATCTATACTCCAAATTGCAGGTCTATCATAGCAAATTTCCTCTCATATTTTGGTTGTTTTTGCCTTTGATCCTCTTCGTCTTATCTCCACGTTATGGATACTCTTAAACATATTCTCTCATAGTTCTCTCTATCACATAATTATTTGTATACTTTCAAATGAAGATAAACATCATAGTTCTCTCAAGAAAAACATAACACTAACAAGACATTAACCCAATCTAGACATAAGACATTTTTCTTTTTCATAATTGATGTTGCAGGTTTTTCTTTAAGCATTGCAATCTCACCGCTTCAAGGTTAGTAGAAACAAGTATTTCAATCCATTTAGAAACAAGTATTTCATTTTTTCTAATTCATTATTT
>NW_014542622.1:188727-190276 GCF_000741045.1 Vigna radiata var. radiata
AATTCATCAATGAAGGTTACAAAATAATTAAAACCAAAAGAAGTAACACGACTTGGTCCCCAAATATCAGAGTGAATAGTTGAAAAGGCAAAATTACAATGCATCTTAGAATTTTTAAGATAGGAAGATCTAACATGTTTTCCTAACTGACAAGACTCACAATATAAGACTTGAATGTGTTTGAGACTTGGAACCATCGTCTTCAACTTGGATAAGCTTGGGTGACCCAACCGATCATGCAAAAGTTTTGAGGATGAAGTTGCAAAACAGGANACTGAGGAGTTAGGTTTCAAGAAATAAAGTCCCCGTGACTCATGTCTTTCTCCAATCAGACGACGAGAGAAAATGAACAGTCAATGATTTTTTATTGACTAGGTCTGATACAACTTCTACTATATTTATAGAAGACAGTAATTCTGAAAAATAAAAGGGCGGGAAGCCCCTAACAAAACTCTAACATAAATATTAATAATAAAATAAAGACATTATATTTCAACAAAACACAATGACAATGAAAGTAAATTCCAGTCCAACTAAACACCAAGAAAGTGAATAAAGGAAAAGAACATAAATTGCGATAAAAGAATCAACAGAAATTGAAATTTATTAAGAGAGAAATGAAAATTACAAGAAGAAATCCACAGTGGAAGCAAAGCCAAGACGATCACGGACTGTCCCCACACTCCACAACAAAATGGCATTGCAGAGAGAAAGAATAGACATCTCATTGAAACTGCACGCTCCCTGATGTTGAATACTAATGTTCCTGTTCATCATTAGGGTGATGCAGTCCTTACTGCCTGTTTTCTGATCAATAGAATGCCTTCTTCCTCTCTTGAGAATAAAGTCCCTCACTCTGTCATTTTTCCAAATGACCCTCTTTTCCATGTCTCTCCTCGTATATTTGGGTGTACTTGTTTGTTCATAATGTGTCTCCAGATCTTGATAAACTCTCTGCAAAAGCTATTAAGTGTGTCTTTTTGGGATACTCTCGCCTTTAGAAAGGGTATGAATGTTATTCTCCCTCAACCAAGAGGTATTATATGTCTGCTGATGTCACATTTTTTGAAGATACACCTTTTTTCTTGTCCTTCATGGAGGACCGTTCAACAAATGTTTCCTCTACCATCATGTGTTCCCTTGGTTACTCTTGCTGCTTTACCTCAAACCCAAAATGCAAATGACATTGTTCCTCCACCTCTTCTCACATATCAGCGTCAAACACAATCTCAAACTCCAAACACTGAAGATCCTCGAGACTTAGATCCTCCTTCATCAGTTTCCCAACCCATGGATCCTTCATCCTCTTCACCCTCTCCTGACTCAGATAATAATTGGCCTATTGTGCTTCGGAAAGGTATTCGTTCTACTCGTAATCCTTATCTGTTTATAATTTTTTGAGTTATCATCATTTGTCTCCTACATATTTCTCCTTTGTTTCTTCCTTATCTTCCATTAAGGTTCCTAATAATGTTCATGAGGCACTTGGTCATCCTGGATGGCGACAAGCCATGATTGATGAAATGCAGGCACTTGAACACAATGGCAC
>NW_014542623.1:0-1648 GCF_000741045.1 Vigna radiata var. radiata
GACAGGTTGAAAAAGTTACCTCGTCCGTTCTCCTCCAGGAAGCTGATTAGTTGCCTGAGGTACAACGATCTGAAGTCGAGGGTATTTGGTAGGTTTCTCTGTCAATTGTCCTTTACTTGTATTTTGTGAATTGTAACATTGTGTAATTGATGTTACTTTGCAGAAGTTATGGCCAGAAAGACCGGACGTGACTGGTTTAGGGAGTCTCAGGCGGCGGACCAGGGGGCCGGGCTCAGGGCCGGACGGACTAGTGGAACATCCTCCACACCTGCCACCATAGTTCATATTGACGATGCTCCTCCCTCTCCAGTGCAGCCCTTAACTCGTAAGAGGAAGGCACCGCCCAGTAGCAGCGCATCGAAGGGCAAAAAGACGATGCCCGTTCAGGAGGAATCGGTTCCCGAACGGGAATTACCTTTGGGCATGTATGATCCAGGCTTCGATCTAAGGCACAAGATCGAATTCAACTTTGATGCTGCTGAGGAAAAGGCGATGGCTGCGATGTCTGAGCAGCAAATGTCGGAGTACCTTCTTTACCATCTTTTAAATTGCGGAGCGGCAGCGTACAAAATGGCTTATGCTTCCAACCGCGGGGATGTCCAAGGTGAATTGAGCCGGCTGAAGAAGGAGCTGGAGGACGCTCGCGCCGCTCATGCCGACTGCGCTAAGAATGCTGAAGAGTCGGCCAGGATGTTGGCCGAAAGTCATGCAATCCATGAACAGCTGAGAGAACTGAGCATGCGGACTAGGACCGAGCGGGATAATCTGGCGAAGGAATTGGAGTCGGCCANGAAGGCCTTGACTGAAGCGGATGCCGTTCGGAAGGAGAGGGACGCGCTGAAGGCGGCCTCGCTAGANTGGAAAGATACTGAAGCGGAGATGTTCGCGGCCATTCGCCAGGAACACACAAAGGGCTTCAAGAAGGCGCTGAGGCAAATGGAGCGTTTGGCTAATGTGGCGCCTAGTGCCTTTGATTTTGATATATATAAAGATGTGTATCATGGTGAGATGGTGCCGATCAAGGACATTCCCGACGGTGTCTTTACTGAAGAGGGAGACCTGGCCGAGGTGGAGGAGGAAGTTGCCCTTGAAGAGCCAGCAGAGGAGATCGCTGAAGAGGAGGAGACGGAGGCAACTAACGTAGATGCTTAGGATAGTGTATATACCTTTTGATTTTTCGTTACTAGATTGTAATCTTTTGAACTCTACTTGCCATGTTGACTTTATTCTCTTTTCAACTGCTCTGACTGTGATGTTTTTTGTTCGTATTACTCCCTATAAACTTTGCTTGTGCTATTATGAACATTGCTTTGATGGTTCTGTATATATTTCGAACTTCGCTGCTGATGTGGTCTTGCTTCCTGCACTTTAATTTTGAATCTTTACCTGTGGCCTTTTTTACTGCCGAGGGGAAATCGTCCGATTTCTGCCGAGGATAAAATCCAGGAGGCGTGGCGTCCGGCTTTGTTTAGATTGAAAATCTTGAGGGCATGGCGCCCGTCTTTTACCTAGATTGAAGAATCTAGGGGGCATGGCGCCCATCTTCTACCTAGATTAAAGAATCTAGGGGGCATGGCGCCCATCTTCTACCTAGATTGAAGAATCTAGGGGGCATGGCGCCCATCTTTTACCTAGATTGAAGAATCTA
>NW_014542624.1:0-2566 GCF_000741045.1 Vigna radiata var. radiata
TATAAAGGGGTTGGAAGTTTTGTAGCAAGGGTGTTGATGGGTGTCGCGGCCCATACAAATTTGATGAGCATAAAAGAATGCAGTATAGACTAGGAAGTGACTCCTAGGTCGTCTCTCAAGGACCAAATGTGGTTCAAGAATTAGGTCTAACACGCAGTGAGGGGGTTTGTGAAAGTTTTGTGACTGCAGATGAATTAAATTAAAACGCGGATGCAACAGAAATGCAAACACATAAGCTAAAGAGATGAAAAGACAATTCATAATGAAAACAATAAGTTAAAAATGCTTGAAAAGTGAAAATAAAATTAAATGAATAAAGCTAAAACAAATCAAGCAAAGCTAAAAAAAATAAAAATAAAAATAAAAAAAATAAAAATAAAAATAAAATTGAATGCAACTTGGAATAAAATAAGCTATGTTTGATAAAAACGCACATTGCAACTAAAAAAAAGCAACTTTTAAATTGATAATTAAAAGCATATTCCATAATCTTTAACGTGAATAATAAAGGAAGATAAGATTGAAAATGTTAATTTTTTAATTCTAAATAATATTACCATTAAAAGAGAGAAAATAAATCCCATGTGGTGGCCAATGAAATCAACGCCTCATGTGCAGCAGAAATCAATTTAAATGCAAGAGCTCTAAAAGCAAATTAAAATAANTCCAAAAAGTTGGTGGTGGTATGTGCCGGAATCAATAGAAATCCAATGCAAAGTGAAATGTTAGAACTGTAACAGCGTGTTTCTTTCTCCCCATGAGTCAGCCCCTTTGCCTCTTCAATTAAATCAACACTTTTTCTCATGAAAGAAAATGAAGGATGAATGAAATCACCCCTCTGAACCACATCATCGTTTCTTCACTCTAGAAAAGTAAATGCCTTCTTTTTCTTTAAATAAAAATCACCNTTGCAGCTATAGCTATGTTTCCTATTTCAGCAAAGAAAATGCACCGTATGCTAGAATCAAAAGAAAGAAAAAGATGTAGCACAAGCACAAGCAACTCACGTACATTCCAAAAACCAAAAAAAATATTTTTCAGCTACCTATCCCATCAATTAACGTAACAGCTCCTACATTCTAGCTAAATGAAATAAGTTTCTCATTTGCAGCCGTGACACATTTTCACATGAGCCATTATCGTGAGCTGCTTCCCAAAATTAAATCAACGTGTTTCAATTGAAAGGCAAATGGAAATTACCGCTTGACCGTAAAGCACTCCCTTCCAAGCGGTGACACATCTCCAAGCAATCAAAAGTTCATCCTTTAATAATTAGATTGAAAGCAAAACTAAAAGATAAGCAAGTAGCAGCTGGACCGTCCCTCTTCATTTAACCAAAATCATCCAATGTCAATATGTTTAAAATGAAAAACGTTCCAGCATAGTAACGTCCCAGCATCCAAAATCAGAAAAAAAATCAAAGAGAGAGTGTGACGGCTGGCTCAGGAATTCCTAGGACCAAGTGTCCTAAAATTGAGGTGGGGTCCACCTCCTTTGCAAAACCCTAGGTGCCATGTCATGTTTTCTATTTGGGCTCAAACTATTTTGCCAAAAATTGGCCCAATGTTTACAAGTTTAATTAAAAACTATCTATACTACTAAGTTTCAAAGTAATTAAATTTGAAATGACCATGTGAAGAGTCTTGACTTATTTGATAGCACTCCAAATGTCCCAAATTGATTTTCCAAAATTTTCCCTGAAAATAATAATGCAAATAATTAGCTCAAAATATTCAAATTAATTAAAATTAGAATTTCTGGCCAAATTAAGCACTATTAGCGAAAACGGGAAAATACCGGACAATTAAGCACAATTCCCTGATTAATTCTAGCACAATAAACTAAGTAAAGTCAAGAAAATATTGACTCATCAGGTGTAGAAATA
The DNA here is from genome assembly GCF_000741045.1 of Vigna radiata var. radiata. Lineage (NCBI taxonomy): Eukaryota > Viridiplantae > Streptophyta > Magnoliopsida > Fabales > Fabaceae > Vigna > Vigna radiata. The sequence goes on from NW_014542624.1 coordinate 1,886, forward strand.
GGGTTTAAAGGGTTTATTAAAGGTGTAAGAAGATCAAGAAAGATGTAGGAAACATGAACAAATTGTGTATAAAGTGAGTACAAAGAGTTTATAAATGTTGTACAATGGGTGTATAAAGGGTGTACCAAAAGGTGTCTAAAGGGTGAATAAAGGGTGTACAAAGAGTGTCCACTCGTTCTAGAAAGGGTGTACAAAATGTGTATAAAGGGTGTACAAATTGTGGATAAAGGGTCTACAAAGGGTGTTTAAAGGGTGTATAAAGGGTGTACCAAAATGTGTATAAATGGTGAATAAAGTGTGTACACCCATTCTACATATTTTATAAAAATTTGTAAAAAGGGTGTAGAAGGGTGAAGAAATGGTATATAAAGGGGTTGGAAGTTGTGTAGAAAGGGTGTAGAAATAGAGTTGAAAGGGTTTATTAAAGGTGTAAGAAGATGAAGAAAGATGTAGAAAACATGTACAAATTATGTATAAAGTGAGTACAAAGGGTTTATAAATGTTGTACAAGGGGTGTATAAATGGTGTACCAAAAGGTGTCTAAAGGGTGTATAAAGAGTGTACACTCGTTCTACATCTTTTTAAAAAAGGGTGGAGAAGGGTGCACAAATGGTCTATAAAGGGGTTGGAAGTGATGTAGAAAGGGTGTAGAAATAGGGTTGAAAGGGTTTAGTAAGGGTG
>NW_014542624.1:4391-14526 GCF_000741045.1 Vigna radiata var. radiata
GTTTAGTATGGGTGTATGAAGATGAAGAAAGATGTAGAATGGGTGTACAAAGTGTGTATAAAGTGAGTACGAAGGAGTTATAAAGGGTTTATTAAAGTTGTAGAAGTGGTGTATAAAGGGTTTACAAAGGGTGTACAAATGGTGTATAAAAGGTGTACAAAGGGTGTGCACCCATTCTACCTCTTTTTATAAAATATGTAGAAAGGCTGCAGAAAGGAGTAAAAAGGGTATAGAAAGGATTGTAAAAATTGTGTAGGAATGGTGTACAACATGTGTATAAAGGGTAGATAAATTGTGTACAAAGGGTGTTTAAAGGGTGTACAAAGAGTGTACAATCATTCTACATATTTTTAAAATTTTGTAGAAAGGATGCAGAAGGGTGCACAAATGATGTATAATGGGGTTGGAAGTGATGTAGAAAGGGTGTAGAAATAGGGTTGAAGGGGTTTAGTAAGGGTGTAAGAAGATGAATAAAGATGTAGAAAGGGTATACAAAGTGTGTATAAAGTGAGTACAGGGTTTATACTGGGTTTATAAATGTTTTACAAGGGGGTATGTAAAGGGTGTACAAAGAGTGTACACCCATTCTACCTCTTTTTAAAAAATATGTAGAAAGGTTGCAGAAAGGTGTAAAGATAGTATAGAAAAGGGGTAAAAAGGGGTGTAAAAATGGTGTAGGAAGAGTGTACAAAGTGTATATAAAGGGTGTATAAAGGGTGTACAAAGGGTGTTTAAAAAGTGTATAAAGGGTGTACCAAATGGTGTATAAAGGGTGAATAAAGGGTGTACAAAGAGTGTACACCCATTCTACATCCTTTTAAATAATATGTAGAAAGGGTGCAGAAAGGTGTAAAAAGAGTATAGAAAGGGGTGTAAAAATGGTGTAGTAAAGGTGTATAAAGGGTGTACAAATTGTGGATAAAGGGTCTACAAAGGGTGTTTAAAGGGTGTACCAAAAGGTGTATAAAGGGTGAATAAAGGGTGTACAAAGAGTGTACACCCATTCTACATATTTTTAAATAATTTGTAGAAAGGGTGCAGAAAGGTGCAGAAATGGTATATAAAGGGGTTGGAAGTAATGTATAAAGGGTGTAGAAATATGGTTGAAATGGTTTAGTAAGGGTGTAAGAAGATGAAAAAGATGTAGATTGGGTGTACAAAGTTGGTATAAAGTGAGTGATGAGTCGATATTTTATACCATTAATTTAGTTTTTCGCGCTGAATTGTGTTGATGATTTGCGCTTAATTCTTAGTTATTATGTCATTTTCACTATTTGGGCTTAATTAGACCAATAATTCATATTTTAATTAATTTGAATTATTTGAGCTTAATTATTCCTATTTCTATTTTCAGGGCAATTTTGGAATTATACTTTGGGACTTTTGGAAGGGCACCAAACAATTGAAGAATTTCCACAAGGCAAATTAGAATTAATCTAGCTTAGCTTAGTAATTTAGATTTTGTTAATGGATTTTTGTAACTTTGGGCCAATTAATTTGGTAGAATGAACAAAAGCCCATTTGTAGAGTTTGTGACATGGTTTTAGGGTTTGGGTGGACCCCACCCTAGTTTTTTTTGACACCTCATTCTCGGACCAAAATAGACTTGAGTCGTCACTTTGCAGAGGTTTTGCTCTCTCTGGGGAATTCTCGTTTTCACAAGGGTTTTTGGCTGGAAAACTCTCTTGGCCGAGAGAGAATTTTTTTCTTTGGGCTGAAATGTTTTCGGATATGGAGAATGTAGTTGACACTGGTCATTTTGGTTTTTGTTGAATGAAAGAGAAGCGTTTTCTTTTCTTCCTTTGATTGTTACTTGACTATTTTGGTTGCTCATGCACCTTATTACATTGAAATAACATTCAGGGAACACATCCGTGAGTGAAGGGTTAATGTTTTTTCTCTGCTCATTGCTTTTACCGAGGAGAAATACTGCAGGGCATTTACAATTGGTTTTGGGTTGAATATTAATGGAAGGAAGAGATGCACCGTGAAGAATGATTCCATTTTGCTGTTGCCATCATATTGTTTCCAATATTTAATGTTCATTTACCGTGAAGGAGTGGTTTGGTCAAGGAGAAAGCTTTGAAAAATTACTATTCTACTTTTCTTTGAAGTGATGGCTTGGTTAGTAACACATGGGCTGGTTGCTTTTACCGAGAAGGAGACTTCATGATAGCACATTTCAATTTATTTTATTTAGCAAAAGAGGATTGAATCATCCTTCACTCTAAAAGCAAGCTACGGCTGATGCATTAGCTGGAATGAAATGACATTTTTGTTTAGCTTTATTAATATAAAAAAATCCAAAGAAATGGTGAAGAGATGGGACAGCCAAAAGCAACCGGAACTCTTGCAAGGCAATTAAATTTTTTAGAAAGAAGTAGAAAGGTGAAGTGTTGGGAATCGGTCTGTAGGTGCATTCAACTTTTGCTGTGGCAAAACGTGATGATTCAAGAGGCTCGAGAATGTTGGCTGGAATCTCAAAGCGTAATTCTTTTTTTTGCTGGCTGCTGCAACGTCCTTGTCCATAGCGCATTGAAGCAGTGCTTGATCATTGGATCTCGGTTGGAAGTTGATTTCACTTGGGATCGATGCAGATTTTATTGTATGGTGTGACATGGTTCAAAGGCATGACATGTTGCAGCATGGAAGCACATTTAATTGATAGCAATTGGTGCAGCATAGAGTCTCGGCAAAGTGGGTTTTAGGCCATTTGCAAATTGCATCTTCTTTTGGTAGGCATATAGGTCACGTGACTTGGTGGAGGAAAGCTATATTTACTAATTTCTTTGCTTTAAAATATTTGGCATAGTTTATTGAGTTGTGTTTCATTCTTTTAGTTGAGTATGGCATTTAAATAATTTTAATTGTGCTAGATTGTTGTTGGTAGCAATGTTGGTTCTGTCTTTTTATTCTACTTTAATGTTTTCTATCTTACTCGATTGTGTTTAATTTTCGAGCATGTTAATTAAGTTTAATTATCATCTCAACCAATTTCAACCCCCCCCCCCACTGTGTGTGTTTGACATGATTCTGAACCGCAAAATTGGTCTTTGGGAGACGACCTAGGGGTCATTCCCTAGCACTATACTGCATTTCTTAATTGCAATCAAATTTAATTGGGCGGCGACACCCACCAGTGAGTACGAAGGATTTATAAAGGGTTTATTAAAGTTGTACAAGGGGTGTATAAAGGGTGTACAAAGGGTGTATAAAAGGTGTACAAAGGGTGTACGCCCATTCTACCTCTTTTTAAAAAATATGTAGAAAGGCTGCAGAACGGAGTAAAAAGAGTATAGATAGAGGTGTAAAAATGGTGTAGGAAGGATGTACAAAATGTGTATAAATGGTGTATAAAGGGTGAATAAAGTGTGTACAAATGGTATTTAAAGGGTGTATAAAGGGTGTACAAAGAATGTACACTCATTGTACATATTTTTAAAAAATTTGTAGAAAGGGTGTAGAAGGGTGCACAAATGGTATATAAAGGGGTTGGAAGTGATGTAGAAAGGGTGTAGAAATAGGGTTGAAAGGGTTTAGTAAGGGTGTAAGAAGATGAAGAAAGATGTAGAAAGGGTGTACAAAGTGTGTATAAAGTAAGTAAAGGGTTTATAAAGGGTTTATAAATGTTTTACAAGGAGTATATAAAGGGTGTACAAAGGGTGTTTAAAGGGTGTACATCCATTCTACCTCTTTTAAAAAAATATGTAGAAAGGTTGCAGAAAGGTGTAAAAATGGTATAGAAAAGGGGTAAAAGGAGGTGTAAAAATGGTGTAGGAAGAGTGTACAAAGTGTACAAAGGGTGTTTAAAAGGTGTATAAAGGGTGTACTAAATGGTGTATAAAGGGTGAATAAAGGGTGTACAAAGAGTGTACACCCATTCTACATCTTTTTAAATAATATGTAGAAAGGGTGCGGAAAAGTGTAAAAAGAGTATAGAAAGGGGTGTAAAAATGGTGTAGGAAGCGTGTACAAAATTTGTATAAAGGGTGTACAAATAGTGGATAAAAGGTCTAGAAAGGGTTTTTAAAGGGTGTATAAAGGGTGTACCAAAAGGTGTATAAATGGTGAGTAAAGGGTGTACAAAGTGTGTACACCCATTCTACATATTTTTTAGGCTTAATACCTCCAATGGTCCTTTGATTTGTCAACTAATCTCATTTTGGTCCTCAAGTTTGCAACAGTCTCAATTTAGTCACAGTTTTTGAAAATATGCACACATTGTGTCCCACCCGTTAAGTGGTAGCAGACGGTGTTAAGTGTTGATGAGTTGTAAATTTTTTTTTTACCACGTGTCAATATGAAATAAAATGGAATGCCTTTGGTGGATGATGAAGCCCTAAGATTTAAGGGCAAGCCCTAAGTTTTAAGAAATAAAATGTGAAATTTGATCTTTTGTCTACATCAAATCTTATATGAAATTCTCTGCTTGCAACAATCCAGGATAGACACATGATATCATCTGTTTCAGAGAGTTGCAAGATGCTTTTAGAAAGGCATGACCTTTCAGTGCTGCATAGGTCATCAAGAAATATTCAGCACGTCAGGAGACAAATATTGAAAAAAATGACAAGGGCAGTGGAATCAAGCGCAGGTGCTACAGATGAACGAAGAATAATTTTACCACTAAACAGAGACTTTGCTTCCTTTGAGAAATCCTCCACACGCCCCGATACAGGTCTTATGCGACAAATTTGTAGAACACAAAGTTCCAAGTGCAAGGCCATTTCAAGTATTTGCATCAGTAAGTTGCAAACATCCTGTATTTCTGGAGAGACCCTTTGTTTGTTGGCTTGACAGAGTTCCGTAGTAATGGCAATAGCTTGATCCTGCACCCAAATGAAAGTGAAGCTCAGACAGACATCTATTTATTAGCTTCTAGGATTCAGGCACCCCACAAAGAAATAATCTTTGGCGTAAAGCAAAGCCTTAAGCTCACCTGTAAATCAAACCATTGACAGAACTTTACATACTTCTAAATGTTTTATGAAGTTGTAAACATTATATACATGGGTTGTTAAGTTCACGGTACCTGTAATCCATGCAAGATTTCTGGCATTGGCAGCTCAGGAAAATGTGCAAGATTGTCTCTGGGTTCCTCTCGCAACCACTTGAAGAAATCCCCAACCTCAATTTCGAATCCCTAATTCCCAATTATCAGAGGTCTCATTATGATATATCCCTAATTCCCTAAATCCCAATTACCACGTAAAAAAAAAATAACACCTCACCACATTCTCATTCCAACAGGTGGACAACACGTAGACAACACTTAACGTCGTCTGCTACCATTTAACGAATGGGATACAATGTGTGCATATTTTCAAAAATTGTGACTAAATTGAGACTATTGCAAACTTGAGGACCAAAATGAGATTAATTGACAAATCAGAGGACCATTGGAGGTATTAAGCCTATTTTTTAAAAATTTGTAGAAAGGGTGCACAAGAGTGCACAAATGGTATATAAAGGGGTTGGAAGTTGTGTAGAAAGGGTGTAGAAATAGGGTTTAAAGGGTTTATAAATGTTGTACACCCTTTATCCATCCTTTATACACCCTTTATACACGCTTTGTACAACCTTCCTACAATATTTTAACACCCCTTTCTACCCTCTTTTTGTACCCTTTTGACTCCTTTCTGCAACCTTTCTACATATTTTTTAAAAAGCGATAGATTTTGTGTACACCCTTTATACACCCGTTCTACACCCTTTATACACCTCTTGTACAACTTTAATAAACCCATTATAAACCCTGTACTAACTTTATACACACTTTGTACACCCTTTCTACATCTTTTTTCATCTTATTACACCCTTAATATACCCTTTCAAACCTATTTCTACACCCTTTCTACATCACTTCCAACCCCTTTATATACCATTTGTGCACCCTTCTGCATCCTTTCTACAAATTTTTGAAAAATATGTAGAATGGGTGCACAAATAATGTACACCCTTTATACGTCGTTTATCTACCCTTTGTACACCATTTATCCACCCTTTCTACCCCCTTTCTATACCCTTTTTACTCTTTTCCGCAGCCTTTCTATATATTTTTTAAAAAGAGGTAGAATGGGTGTACACCATTTGTACACCCTTTATACACCTTTTGTACACCATTTATATACCCCTTGTAAAACATTTATAAAACCTTTATAAAACCTTGGTAGTCACTTTATACACCCTTTCTAAAAGTTTCTTCATCTTCTTACACCCTTACTAAACCCTTTCGACCATATTTCTACACCCTTTCTACATCACTTCCAACCCCTTTATATAGCATTTGTGCACCCTTCTGCACCCTTTCAACAAATTTTTTAAAAAGATGTAGAACGAGTCTACACTGTTTGTACACCCTTTATTCACCCTTTAGACACCTTTTGATACACCCTTTATACACCCTTTAAACACCTTTTGTACTCCCTTTATCCACCTTTTGTTATACCCTTTATACACCCTTTATAAACCCGTTGTACAACATTTATAAACCATTTGTACTCACTTTATACACAATTTGTACACCCTTTCTACATCTTTCTTCATCTTCTTACACCTTTACTAAACCCTTTCAACTCTATTTCTACACCCTTTCTAAATCACTTCCAACCTCTTTATATACTATTTTTGCACCCTTCTGCACCGTTTCTACAAATTTTTTAAAAATATGTAGAATGGGTGTACACACGTTGTAGACCCTTTATTCACCCTTTATACACCTTTTGGTATACCCTTTATATACCCTTTAAGCACCCTTTGTAGCCCCTTTATCCATCATTTGAACACCCTTTATACACATTTTGTACACCCTTCCTACACCATTTTTAAACCACTTTTTACTACCTTTCTATACTTTTTTTACTCCTTTCTGCAGCCTTTCTAAATATTTTTTAAAAAGAGGTAGAATGGGTGTACACCCTTTGTACACCTTTTATACACCCATTGTACACCCTTTGTACACACTTTATACACGCCTTGTACAACTTTAATAAACCCTTTATAAACCCATCGTACTCACTTTATACAGACTTTGTACACCCATTCCACATCTTTCTTCATCTGCTTACACACTTACTAAACCCTTTCAACCCTATTTATACACCCTTTCTACATCACTTCCAACCCTTTTATATACCATTTGTGCACCCTTCTGCACCCTTTCTACAAATTTTTTAAAAAGATGTAAAATGGGTGTATACTCTTTGTACACCCTTTATACACCTTTTGGTGCACACTTTATTCACCCTTTAAACAACCTTTGTACACCCTTTATCCACCCTTTATACACACTTTGTACAACCATCCTACACTATTTTTACACCCCTTTCTACCCTCTTTCTATACCCTTTTTACTCCTTTTTGCAGCCTTTCAACATATTTTTTAAAAAGAGGTAGAATGGGTGTACACCCTTTGTACAACCTTTATACACCCTTTGTACACCCTTTATACACCCCTTGTACAACTTTAATAAACCCTTTACAAACCCTTTGTACTCACTTTATACACACTGTTTACACCTTTTCTACATCTTTCTTCATCTTCTTACACCCTTAATAAACCCTTGCTACAAATTTTTAAAAGATGTAGAACGCATGTACACTCTTTGTACACCCTTTATTCACCCTATAGACACTATTTGGTACATCCTTTATACAAACTTTAAACACCCTTTAGACACCATTTGGTATACCCTTTATACACCCCTTGTACAACATTTATAAACCCTTTGTACTCACTTTATACAACCTTTCTACATCTTTCTTCATCTTCTTACACATTTACTAAATCCTTTCAACCCTATTTCTACACCCTTTCTAGATCACTTCCAACCCCCTTATATACCATTTGTGCACCTTTCTACAAATTTTTTAAAAATATGAAGAATGGGTGGACACTCTTTGTACACCCTTTCTACAAATTTTTTAAAAATATGTAGAATGGGTGTACACACTTTGTACACCCTTTATGCGAACTTTATACACCTTTTGGTACACCCTTTAAACACCCTTTGTAGACTTTATCCACCATTTGTACACCCTTTATACACATTTTGTACACCCTTCCTACACCATTTTTACATCCCTTTCTACCCCCTTTCTATACTCTTTTTACTCCTTTCTGCAGCCTTTCTACATATTTTTTAAAAAGAGGTAGAATGGGTGTACACAACTCTTACACCTTTTATACACCTTTTGTACACCCTTTCTACACCCTTTATACACCCCTTGTTCAACTTTAATAAACCCTTTATAAATCCTTCGTACTCACTTTATACACACTTTGTAACCCATTCTACATCTTTCTTCTTCTTCTTACACCCTTACTAAACTCTTTCAACCCTATTTCTACATCACTTTCAACCCCTTTATATCCGATTTGTGCACCCTTCTGCACCCTTTCTACAAATCTTTTAAAAAGATGTAGAATGGGTGTATACTCTTTGTACACCCTTTATTCACCCTTTATACACCTTTTGGTACACCCGTTATTCACCCTTTAAACACCCTTTGTACACCCTTTATCCACCCTTTATACACCCTTTATACACACTTTGTACAACCATCCTTCACTATTTTTACACCCCTTTCTATACCCTTTTTACTCCTTTCTACATATTTTTTAAAAAGAGGTAGAATGGCTGTATATGTACACCCTTTATACACCCTTTATACACCCCTTGTACAACTTTAATAAACCCTTTACAAACCCTTTGTACTCACTTTATACACACTGTTTACACCCTTTCTACATCTTTCTTCATCTTCTTACACCCTTACTAAACCCTTGCTACAAATTTTTAAAAGATGTAGAACGCGTGTACACTCTTTGTACACCCTTTATTCACCCTTTAGACACCATTTGGTACACCCTTTATACACCCTTTAAACACCCTTTGTACACCCTTTATACACCCTTCCTACACCATTTTTACACCCCTTTCTACCCCCTTTCTATACCATTTTTACACCTTTAAGCAACCTTCCTACATATTTTTTAAAAAGAGGTAGAATTGGTGTACATCCTTTGTACACCCTTTATAGACCCTTTGTACACAATTAAAATCAACCTCAACTCTCTTATTCACACAATTTATTGAAAAAGTGTGAGTTCAAGCTGATTTCTAAGTGAAAAATGGTGTTTTTAGTATTAAAATTAAATCACAAATAACGGTGTTTTAAACCATTATCTGCGTATAAAGGGTGTGCAAAGGGTTTACAAAAGGTGTACACTCATTTTCCATCTTTCTACAAAATATGTGGAAAGGTTGTAGAATGGTGTACAAAGGGTGTATAAAGGGTGTAGAAAGGGTATATAAAGGGTGTACAAAGGGTGTACAAAGGGGGTACAAATGATGTACACCCTTTATACAAGGTGTACACAAATTGCAAAAAGAATAAAATAAAGCAAAATAAAATTGATCAGTGGCAAAAGAGCACAAAGATGAATGGAGGTTGATTTATGAGATGATTATGCTATTGGGGTTCGACTTCACCAAGTTCTCTCTAATGTATATAAGAATTCTTCATTATTCATTAATGCCAACGTCCCGCACTAAATTACTTAAACTTGACCCCTCGGTAAATAAGTCTGTCCCCAATTACCAGTTCATACAATTCCTAGCATTCATGGTAAAAAATGTGAAGATCAAGAGGTTAAGACGACTAAGACTCATACCCTCATCCCTGAGCAATATAACCCTTAGGAGTAATTCAACAAGGACCTGAATTGTAAGGAACTTCCCGACACTCATGCAACTCACAAATAATGCTATTGTATAAGCAAGAATAAAACAGATGAATTACTATAACAATTAATGAAAAAACATATAGAATTAAGAATCAATTCAAATACATGAGAGTTTACAAGGTTACATCATTCCCCAACAACAAATAGAAATTAGTTCGCCAAAAAGGTTGTGCAAAGGGTGTACAAAGGGTGTACACCCATTATAGAGCTTTCTACAAAATATGTAGAAAAGTTGTAAAATGGTGTACAAAGGGTATACAAAGAGTGTAGAAAGGGTATATAAAGTGTGTACAGAGGGTGTACACCCATTTTACATCTTTCTACAAAATATGTAGAGGGGTTAGACAATGGTGTGCAAAAAGTATACAAAGGGTAGAAAGGGTGTTG